>NC_063353.1:49774346-49815169 GCF_021869965.1 Rhincodon typus | reverse complement strand
AGAGTTCTGAGGAAGGGTCACCGGACCCGAAACGTTAACTCTGTTTCATTCCTTCACAGATGCTGCCAGACCTGCTGAGCTTTTCCAGCAACTTTGTTTATGTTCCCATTGTTTGCCCTCTCTCTGTCTCTCTCTAATGCATAAGGGGGCTGTACTGAGACCCTAGCAATGAACCTTGGCTTCTCAAGTTTCCTGGCTATTTTATCATGTGCTTTGATGCCATCCTACAAATAATGGTTCAAGTGAGACTAGTCAAGGAAATGGAAAATTCGAGCATTGGCTCAGGCTTAGACTTCAAAGTAACACTAATTATTACAAATTAATTTCAAACACTGCTGAACATGGTAATCATAGACATACCATGCTCTGACTTTCAGTTATGTTAGTTAAAGACTAATCTATCTTAGCGTGTTCATATCCATGTGCTTGTGTGAATCTTCCAGAGTGTACAGTTATCAGTGACCATGATGATGATAATGGATATTGTGATGTGGTGAGCTACAAGATTGTGAATCCAGGTGACCATCCAGTAAAGACTCCTACCACAAGATCCTGCGCTAGCAATGGGACGAGATCCAGGAGCTACCTGCAAACGTTATGACATGGAGCATGTGGAGAGGATGTTTCATCCTTATGTGGGAATCCAGAATTAGGGATAACTGTGAGAATCAAATGCTCAAAACAAATCAAATGCTCTCATATTTATCTCTGTCTAACCTATTAACCCTTTCAATCATTTTAAACACCTCTATTTAAACCACCACCTGCCACCAATCTTCTCCACTCAAGGGAAAACAACACTTGCCTATAAAATTTAAAAACGTCTCAAAATTTAACCCTTTATAGTTCCTGTCTAATTCTGGTGTATTTATGCTCCATTCTTGCCAAGACTGATATAGACTTTCTGAGCGGTGGGGCTCAGTTACCCAACCAACTAGAATATAATTTGCACTCCTTTATATTCCAGCCCATTTGAATAAAGGGTCATATACCATTCACCATTTAAAATTAAAATCTCAGTCTTTTGTAATCTATTATTTGGAGATTATCAATGATTTGATATTCTAACTGATACCACATTCCAGAATCACGTCACAACGCAAGTTGAGGACCTGGTCATAAAAACCTTACTTTCAAATTGTGTTGAAAGAAGACTCAGTTCAGAATGAGGTTTTTGACTATTTTTCATAATAGAGAAGTGAATTACCAGGGTCACAAATTGAAAGCAATTTAAAGAAGAGTTACAGGGAGTTTGAGAAGAAACAATTTTCACCAAGACAGTTTGAGGAATCTGGAACTCACTGTCTGAAAGGATGGCTGAGGCAGAAACCCTCATGGTTTTATAAGGACACCTGGATACTCATTTGAAAAGCTATAATCTACAGGGCTGTGGACAAAGAGCTGGATAATGGATTAGGTAGAATTGATCTTTCCTGTGTACACACAGGCATGTCATCAAGTGGCCTCTGCTGTGTGGGAAATATTTATTGTTGTATTTTATTCTATGAGTGTGACCTTATCATTGAAATGACATTGTAGTCACTCAATAGGACTGAGTGCCATTATCAAGATGTGATTGTAAGTTATCTACAGATTTATAAAAGTTTGATTAATTACATTTCCAGCAGATACATCTTGATCTCTTTATCAAACTGCAGAAGTAAAATGTAGAGAAACAACAGAATTGGAAAAGTGAATCAGAGATAGTAGGAACTGCAGATGCTGGAGAATCTGAGATAACAAGGTGCAGGGCTGGATGAACACAGCAGGCCAAGCAGCATCAGAGGAGCAGAAAGGCTGACGTTTCGGGCCTAGACCCTTCATCAGAAAAGAAGAATTGGAAAAGTGCCTGATGACAAAATAACTTTAATATATTTTGCACTCATATTGGTTCATCTGTAAGTGGGATTACAAATAATCTGCAGTTGGAATACAGCATTTTTGATTTAAATAAGAGTAAATTGATTGGTTAAAACAAATGCCAAATGCTACTGTGGAGAGAGAACCAAATAACTTTGTGCAGGATTTCCAAACATATTTTTTCTAAAATAATGACATAAATTGTGACTGTCTTTTATGAAGATTCCAGAATGGAATTAGAATGAATAATAGGCACTCATAAACTTTATTGTCACTTTCTTATTGTCATGTTCAAAGATGAGTGGAAGAGAGTTGGATTGTTTGTTTTAAGCAGGATTTGGATTTGAAGTGCAGGCATTGTAAGGAACTAATAGGACCAAACTTTTTGTGAATCTGCATTGTTCATGCTCAAAAACAAAATGAATGCGTTAATGCACTGAATTTGTCCCAGTTGTTTAATGTAATGTTTGCTTTAAATTGGTATCATCAAGTATTTTAAGGGCAGCATGGTGGCTCAGTGCTGCCTCACAGCACCAGGGACCCAGGTTTGATCCCACCCTCAGGCGACTCTCTGTGTGGAGTTTGCACATTCTCCCTGTGTCTGCGTGAGTTTCCTGCAGTTGCTGTGGTTTCCACCCACAGTCCAAAGATGTTCAGGTTAGGTGAATTGGCCATGATAAATTGCCCATAGTGTTCAGGGATGTACAGGCTAGGTGGATTAGCCATGGGAAATGCAGGGTTACAGGGATAGATTGGGGATGGATCTGGGTGGGATGTTCTTCAGAGGGTTGGTGTGGACTCAATGTGCTGAATGGCCATTTTATCATTTTGTGTGCTACTCTGTGATTAATATAAAATGCTCCCAATTATCAGCAATCTATATTTTATACACATTTTTGCATTTACCTCTATTTATTACTTCAGCAACCTACCAAGAGAAAATTTGTGTAAGAACAGAAGAAAAGAAGAGATGGAAACAGGAATTGGCCATTTACTCCACCTTGAGCTTCCATCGCCATTCTCAAAGGTCAACCGATCACAACCTCAACTCTCTGCTCCTGGATCACATTCTCCTTTGTTCAGGGAATGCCTAACGATCTTTTGAACTCAGTCTTGGTTATACTCAGTGACTGAGTGATCACAGTACTCTGGAGTGAAGCATTCCAAAGGTTCCCCACCCTCTGATTGAAGAAATTTCTCCTCAGTCCTCAGTGGTGACACTTTATCCTGAGTCTGCAGTGCTTCACTCCTGACTCTCTTGAAAGGCATTAATGCTCCTTTTGACCAAGGCATTGAGAACCTCTGTAAATCACCATTATATAACAATATTTTCACATGTCATAACTCTCTCTGTCTTTGCTGGAAGAGATTTGTTTTTACTTTGCATCAATCGCTGTTACATTGTTTTCAGATATAAACATGTTTAAAGTTTGGAAGTTACCATGCTCAAATTAAATTGAACTATAGATGAACTAATTGAAATAAGCACAGAAATATTTCTAAGCTCACGTAATACATTGTCATAACACGTAGAGTGGGATTTGACCCAAGCGGTGAGATTGTAAATGTAGGGGCCATAAAGCTCCCTAGGGATAGTCTTCCTGTCACCCTTCTATTTACCCCACTGACCTGTCTAGTTGTAGATGGGGTGTTGGGCTGTGTGTTGTTAGGGCTGTGTGTGAGGCTAAGGGCAACCCAATCACCCTCACCCCAATTACGGCCCCTAATTGGTCTGTTTTTGACAAGTGAAGATCATCTCCTTCCCAATGTTTTTAGTAAAGGTGGGGGGAGGGTTTCAGGGTGGGGGCTGTGAAGATTGGGGGAGTATTTCAGGGTGGGGGCAGCAGTGAAACTGGGGGAGCACGGGGAGTGTTTCAGGGAAGGGGGTTGAGGATTGGGTGCATGTTTCAGGTTGGGGTGGTGAAGCTGAGGTGGGTAGGATTGTCTCAGGGAAGAAACAGAAGTTACAGCTAATAAAGATGAAACTATAGATCCTGGTGGAACAACTCCGAGATTGAAGGTGCTATGCTGCCAGTTACACAGCAACACAGCAGCACAAAGAATGAACCAAAGTTGAAAATGTGCATGTGGCTCATAATCATTACTGTCTTTCAGGTTTGAATTTACAGGCATGTCTTGATATCAGCACATGTGGTCACAGATGAAACAAATTGTTAACCAAACAATCAAGGACAACCAGCAAACGATTTCATTAGCATCATAACAACATGGCAGAACCCAGAAAAAAGAAAGAACCAATTGCCATTACCTACAATGAATGTAATCTTAAACTAAACTAGTCCCACCTGACTGCTCCTGGCCCATATCCTTCCAAACCTTTCCCACTCATCTACTTATCCAAATGTCTTTTAAAGGTTTTAATGAATTGTGCATCTTCCAGGCTTCCTGCATTTGTGAAATCTGAGCCGTCACTGAGGGTGGTGGAAGAGATGGTCATGGTAAATATAAAAGTTTTTATATGCATAAATTTCTAAATTTGTACATTTGCAAAGAAATATAAAAATGTATACATATGCACACACATAGAAATATCTAAATATTAACTATGGAAAAAAAAGCTTGGGGGCAAGATACTTTCTAAGTTGCATTAAAGTCCACCCAATCTGATAGTGTCAGATAGCCTCTGGGTAAAAAAAACAGCCATTTTGCATGAGATCTCAATGGAAATGCTCGTTAGTGTTGTCTCCCTTTAGTCTTAAAGTAATTATACCAAAGCTGGATAATTTCCTCTAGTGCAAATTGTTTATTCATTTACAGTTTTCTAACTTGATAATTAGAACTAATCAATATAACATAAATCTCATGCAATAAACTGCTTCTATTTATGTAAAGCAAGTGCCTTTTCTGGTTTTAAGTTACTAATTATCTAACGTCTTCTACTGATAATTTGACTCAATACATAATAGACTCAGTATTGGAAGGTATGATGAATGGAATGTATGAGCTGGTGAATAATATTCACTCCCACTCCTGAGGGCCCTTGGCGCTGCTCTGATTTTTACAGATGATAACTAGTATTGTAAGCATGAACAGAGTCAGAAAGGGGAATTGGTGACAGTAATCTACACAGTTACAATTTGCCAGTGATTGGTAATAGTGAGTTCAATGTGGCATGTGTCATCTTTCTTACGAAACACTAAACTCAGAATTAGTCTGCCCTCAAGTCAGTGTAAATATCCCATAACTCTATTTGAGGCAGAGCAGGGTCACTTTGCTCATATCCTGAGCAGTAATGATTCCTGAATATCAACACTAAAACAGATTGTCTGGTCATTTTTCTCATTGCTACCTGAGTACAAGTTGGCTCATAGTTTTGTGACAGCGCAACAGTAATTCATTAACCAAATAAAAGCACTTTGCAGTATCCTGAGCCCAGGAGAAAGGATTGACGTGTTCTTTTTTTCTTCGAGTGATAGGAAATTCTTCTTAATATTGACCTTGACGATTTTGTGTCAAAGGATTCCATTGTGAAAATATTCTTAATGATTTTGTATTAGAAAAATAGTGAAATCATCGATGAAAATTTGATTAATTTGAAAACACAATAACTATTCAGCAGAGTTAATAACATCAAGCAGTCTGGAACTGGCCAGTGAATAGGACTTCAGTTAAAACTGGATAATTTCTCTGGTACAGCAAAATAAATTGTTTATTCATTTACAATTTTTTAACTTGATAATTAGAACGTTGTACTTATTATTTAATCTTGGACTAATTTAGAAAGATCCATGTTTGTTTGGTTAGAGAAGTCTGAACTGCAGTCAGAACAAAATTGGTAGCAGTGCATTGAACTGCTATTTCGTGGTTTTTAAAATTTACAATATTTTTTCCTGTGTTTTTTCTTAAACAGGTCTGTGAAAATCTGTAAAACGGAAAAAAAAAATTCCCTGCTTAGATTTCATTGTTTCCTTATGGTTGATGTTTGGAAGTTCAAGGCTATTAATCCACTTTATGACATTACCAGCTTCTAATCTATTTATATCTTCCATAATTAAAAGGCAATTACTCTAAATTTGAAACATTAACTGGATTTTACAGGAAAGGCACTCAGCTAATTCAGAGCTGACGACATTGCTCAATGTGTTCAGTCACTTCAAGCTGGGCAGGTAAACATGAAGCAGAGTGAAGAAGGTTATTCCAGCCAAGCCACAAACATTTGACAATTCTTCAGCTAGAAATCCAACTCTTGGAATTTAGGTTTTGAGGGCAAACTATCTCCTTCTGTCTTGGATTCATTGTCTCTGTGGTAATTTAGTTAAATATTATTCAGCAAAATGGATATAGTTACTCGATATAAATTTACTGTCTCACATCTGAAACCTTAATCAGACTGTTCCACAGATCCTGTCTGATCTGAGTGAACTCTGCATCTCTTCTTAATTCAGATTGTCAAAAAGAGTCTCCCTTTCCCCTCTCCCCACGAAACCTCCCCACAAATACTAGGCCCTGACAATGGCGGTGGAAAATATGACTGCAAACATTTCTGCCAATCCAAACAGAATGATGGATGCAGAGATAGTAGGAACTGCAGATGCTGGAGAATCCGAGACAACAAGGTGCAGGGCTGGATGAACACAGCAGGCCAAGCAGCATCATAGGAGCAGAGAGGCTGACGTTTCGGGCCTAGACGGCCCGAAACGTCAGCCTCTTTGCTCCTAGAATGATGGATGCGTCAGCTTTCTGGGTTTGGTTGGGTCTCCAAGCTGCTGTCCCATAGAGAGCTAAGAGGGAAAGGCTGCTGGACCAGGAACAGATTAATGGCGAGATGAGGCATGGATGTAGGGACTCCAGCAAAGGTGTTTATAGTTCTCAGTTATTGCTGGATTCCCTGTAGAGAAAGTTATCAAATTAATCCAGCAATTCAGGTGTTAAATTTAAAGCAGAATTTATCTAGTATGAGAGCTTGATATTTGGTCAGAAGCAAGCGCTTAGATAGCACTGCAGACAGAGGGAAGTGTGAATGTGAAATAACCTTATAGCTGTTGGTTGTTGACTACAAACTGGGCTATTTCATAAGAATTAACAATGATGAAAAATAGCTTAATCATACAGGCTTTGGGGACAAAGAAATGTTCCTGAAACTAGAATTTAATAAAAATAGCATAGACACAGATCACTAGAGCCATAGGTTGTGCTAACATGTAAAGTTAAAATTTGCAAACAGATTTCCTCCAAAAGAAAGTTTGAGACAAAGATATCTATCCCACTAATTTACTCTGGATGGTGAGTGTAATCTTCTTGACATATTTATTTGAACATTTACTATTTTCTTAAAGTAATTTGAAGATCGTATGTCAAAATTTCCTGTCATAAACATGTTTAATTACTATGTGCTCTATGATATAGTACTCATTACTGTAAGGTGGTCAAGAATCTGTTCCTATAATAACCATTTATGTATGTGTACAAAAGGCTGCAGTCTCATACTCAGTTACTCAAGGGACTACAGATGGTATTGATATTATAAAATTCTGAAGATAGGATTCTTTCTACTGATATTGGGTAACTTAAATAAGTTACTTCTGCTGTAATATACTGATCACAAGATAATTTTGCAAAATGGAAAAAAATTGGAGGGGAGAACCTTTTCTTGCAGGATCGAGTCCATATGTATCAATGCTGACTAACTCTCTTAGCTGAAATTTTAGGTTAGCAATAAATTTAACTGAATCGCTTGACTTTGTAGAAGCGTTACCACCCTTATTCTCTCTATCCCTCGCCAATACCTGGCATCTTGTCTCCTCTTTGTGAACGGTTTCTTCCCTTGTACAGCTGCAGTTCAAACAATCTTTGCTGGAGTTCTCAATGGCTCCCACATGCAGATGTTATTGTCCATGAACATCTCCAAAATCAAACATTACTAAAAGGAGACATTAAGGTGAAACTTTTTAGCTTGTACCCTTAGCTTGTAGACTAGGAAGCAACAAACAGATTCGAGGAAAGACACACCATTTTATGCACCATGAGAAGGTGGTGTTCGATGGTTAGGCCATCAGTGACGGAGATGCAGCAGGAAGAACAGTTAACTATCAATCTTAATTAATTAGTGTTCCCCTCTTCCTTTGCTGAATTTGCAGAGATTATGTCACATCAGAACAGTGGAGAAAGAAAGGCTAAAGATTTTACCGTTTGTGTAAATGTTTAAGAAAATATCATGATATCAAGTTGTATTTAATTATACCAACAGTGTTGCATACAATGTTCTCATCTTTTATTAATTGGGTCATGGAGTATTAGAGCAGAGAGGTGATGTTGAACTTGTACAAGACACTTGTCAGACCTCAGCTGGAATATTGTGTACGGTTATGGGCATCATATTATATGGAGGATGTAGATCCATTGGAGAGAATGCTGAAGCAATTTACATGAATGTCTCCAGGAATGAGAAACTTCAATTACAAGGAGGCATTGAAGAAGTTGAGACTGTTCTCCTTGGAGAGGAGAAGGCTGAGAAGACATTTTCAAAATCATGAACATGTTGGACAGAGCAGAAAGGAAGTAATTGTTCCGCATGTAAAAGTAAGGCTGATGTAAGTGAATGGTTAGGATATGGAAAGTGCTGCCTGGAAATACGGTGGAGGCAGGCTGAACCGAAGCATTCAAGAAGGCAGTGAATGATTATTTGAATACAAATGATAGTCAGGGATAGGAAAGACAGGAAATTGACACTAAGAAATAGAACCAGTCCAGGAACTATGGGCCTAACAGCCTCCTCTTACATGGCAACAATTCTGTGATTCTGTGATTTATGTGCACAAAAATGATTAATTTGAATAAGGTTTCCATGTTTTGTATTCTTGCCTGTTGAATGCAAGGTCAGGTTTACAGTTGCTAAGTGATATAAGTCAAAACCTGCATTGACTGAAATAAGTTGGTGCCTGGATAATTCTTTAGAAGACTAGCTTGTGCTGTAGGCTACAACAAGGTAGGAAGCAGGGAATGAAATAATTACTTTTTCTGTTTGTAATTAAGAACAAGACGCAATTAGTGAGGCCTGCAATTATTGCTCAGCCCTAATTATCCAAACAAAGGTACTGATGAGTGTCTTTTGGAAACACAGTAGCTCTTATAATGAGGATAATACAACAGTGTCCTATTAAAGATTTCCATTGTGGTTGTTGTTAAAGCTGAGTGTCTTGTTAGGTCACTTCAGAAAGAAATTAGAATCGACAATGCTACTCTATGTTGTATGACAGATCCTTACCACTTTTCACCATGTTGTATGAGCCTTCTGGATGACCAGCCACCATATGGCACTTTTGCTATCACCACCTACCTTTTAGGTTAAGATTTACAAGGTGTGTTGGTTTTGTAGTTCAGGTGAAAACAACAAAGTAGTAAAATGAAAAGAGGCTTTTACTGTAAACAAATTGTAGCTATTGTTTTATTCATTGGATGTGGGAATCAATAGTTACACTAGCGTTTATTGCCCAGAGGGCAGTTAAGAGACAACTGCATTGCTGTGGGTCTGGAGTCACATGTAGGCCAGACCAGGTAAAAATCACAGGTTTCCTTCCCTAAAGGACATCAGTGAACCAAATGGTCTTCCCAGACAATCATCAATGTTTCATAGTCATCACTAGACTTTCATTTCCAGGTCCTCAGCACATAAGCTAGATTAATATTCTAGTGATAATACAATTAGGCCATCACCTACCAAACTTTTTGTATGACCGGATTCCGGTATAGGTTACATTGGTGTGATAAACATTGTTGTAAAGTCTAGGAGGGAGACCTAGATTTAGGCATGTCTTCTTTAAGATCTCAAACTCTTCACTCATCCAGATGTGTAGAACATCATCATATCAGGTAGTGCTTAATGTATTCCTCAGCAATAACCCTTTCCAAACCAACCACTTCATACACCAACATCGGCTGAAGTCACATTTAGACCAGACTGGGAAAGGACAGCCAACTTTCTTATCTAAAGGACACTGATGAAGCAGCTGGTGTTTTTAAGACAATCTAATACTATTTGTCACCAATAACAATTCAGACTTTTTTTTAAAATTTCAGACTTAGTTAATTAAATTTAAATTCCCTAGTTGCCAAGGTGGAATTCAATCCTATGTCTCCAGAAGGTTAGCCTGGGAGTTCAGTTACATTACTGTTACACCACCATCTCCCAGCTTACTGAGTTATTAATCCTGTACAATATCCAATATGTTACTGCATTTCACATGAATGCCAAGGTATTCACTTGTATGGACACAATTCACTAACAGAGTGAAGACAGCTGATGACATCGTAATCTAACCATTTCTTTTAAAAGCACAATAAGCTCATTATTTATATTTTACATGCTCAAAGTCCTCGGTCAGCCTTGGTTTTATAGCATGTTGTGCATATCAGAGAGTTTAGGAATGCCTCTGGCACACTGATAGAGCAAATTATTTGGCTGGAAAGAGTCGAATCTTTCTTGTTTCAAACTGCCCAGAAGTGATCTGGCTCTCAGTGATGCTTTTGTGCTTTTGCCAAATATAGTTACAGGGTCAGAAAACACACGACACCAGGTTATAGTTTATTCAAAATCACAAGCTTTTGGAGCACTGCTCAAAGTGGAGAGGATCTCCAAGAAGATCGAGCGTATCGACACAGACATCAAGTTAAATTCTGTGCCCAGGTGCTTTTCTTCACTTCACCTGATGAAGAAGCAGCGCTCCAAAAGCTTGTGATTTCAGATAAACCTGTTGGACTATAACCTGGTGTTTGTGTGACTTTTGACCTTGTCCACCCCAGTCCAACACCGGCACCTCCACATCAAAAATAAGTATATTTCAGCAACTCCAAATGACAGGTAAGGAGACTTGCTTCAGTGCTTGAAAGTACTTCAAAGTGAAACATTTCGAAAATACAATGATTACAAGGAGATAAAAATTGTGACAGAGAAACTGACAAACATTTGTATTACTAAACAACTAATTATGAAGATAGGACTGTTAAAAAATCTCATCTCATTCAATAAATTGTCATTTTTGAGTATGCACACAATGAGCTTAAAAATAAATGAATGGAAGTTAATTGATTCAGTTCATTAATTCCTATTGATTATACCCTGGGAATGTCCTCTCAACAGCAAACCCTGTGGAGGAATCCTTGACAGTAACTTTTAGATACTTGTGCTCTGTGCAAATGCAGGTTGCAGACGTTACAATCTGTTTAAAGAAGGGACGAGGATGAATGGTAATACTTGCGTTGTATTCTCCACAGCAATTTTTGAAGCAGTTTTTTTGCAAAGGAGGAGTGTTTGATCCCCCATCCACTTGAAAGACTGCTTTGAAGCATTGTTACATGAGTGGTTGTCCTATTTCACCATCATTTGTGATGATAATCATTCACAAGATATTACTGTTATTTGTGAACCTGGATTCTAAAGTGGAGGTAAAAGAGATTTAAGTTTTCAATTTTGGGCCTGGCATCTTTTTTAATAAAAAAAGAGGTCAGAAAGTTCTTTTGAACAGTGAATTGAAAGAAAATTGCAAGAAATCACTGACTACAGATAAGTAAACATCACACAACCTAGAAAGATTCTTGCTGACTTATGTTTACAACCCAAAGAAAGAGAGAGCGAGAGTGACAGAGAGCACAACAGAGAGAGGGGGATAGAGAATGGGGCCAAGAAGCACATTCACAGAAACATGCAATGACAGAAAATAGGAGCAGGAGTAGGCCAATTGGCTCTTTGAGCCCTCTCCATCATTCAATATGATCATGGCTGATTATCCAACTCAGAACTCTGTTCCCACTTTCTCCCCATACCATGTGATTCCTTTAGCCCTAAGAATGATATCCTCCTTGTAGTAAGAACCCAGTTGATTGAGAGAGAAGAGCTCCTTGATGGCAGTGCAAGCAGTCAGGGCTTGGGGGAAAAAGGGGACCTATTCTCTCCCTAGCCACCGTTTTACTCTTGATATAGCTATAGAACCTCTTGGGATTATCCTTAACATTATCTGACAGATCCATCTCATAACCTCTTAAGTGTGCTCCTACACTTTTTATAGTCATTTAGGGATTCACTTGAGCCCAATAGCCTAAACTCAATGTATGCCGCCTTCTTTTTCCTGACCAGAGCCTCAATATCCCCTCATCAGCTAGGGATCCCTAAACCTGCCAGCTTTTCCCTTCACCCTAACAAGGACATACTTGATATCACACTTTTAAAAGCCTCCCATTTGTCAGTCATTTCTTTTCCTTCAAACAGACTCACCCAATCAATCTCTGCTAGACCCTGCCTAATGGCCCCAACATTGGCCCTGCTCCAGTTTAGCACCTTAACCTGTGGACCTGTCCTATCTTCATCCATAACTATGTTAAAACTGAGAGAGTTATGGTGACTGGACCCAAACTGCTCTCTGACTGACACTTCTGTCACTTGCTCAACCTTGTTTCCTAAGATTAGGTCCAGTGTTGCACCCTCCTGGCTATGGTTCTCTACATTTTGATTTAGGAAACTTACTTGGAAACATTTGACAAATTCCACCCTGTCCAGGCCTTTTACACTCTGGGTGGCCCAGTGAATACAGGGGAAACTAAAGTCTCCAACCAATACTACTATGTTATTCCTACAGGTTTCTGCAATCTCTCTACACATCTGCTCCTTTAGTACCCGCTGGCTATTTGAGGGTCTATAATACAGTCCCAACAGAGTGACCATCCCCTTCTTGTTTCTAAGTTCGAACAATATGGCCTCATTTGATGACATCTTAAGGATATCCTCTCTAAGCACTGTTGTTATGTCCTCCCTTATCAAAATGGCAACTCCCCCTCCTCCCTTACTTGTACTTCTGTCATGCCTGTAGCTTTTGTATCCTGGAATATTGAGGGGCCAGTCCTGCCCTTCTCTCAACCCTGTTTCTGTTATGGCTGGAATATCCCAGTCCCCAGAGCCAATCTATGCTCTGAGCTTATCTGCCTTACCAGTCAGACACCATGTGTTGATATAAATGCACTTTAAAACAGAAGTCTTTTCCCTCCCTTTCCTGTGTCCCTGGCTTTCCTGAATAATAAACTTGCTCTCGATGGCTAATGTATTTTCCCCTGACTTCTTGATGGCCCCTCTCCTACTCAGAGTCCCACCCTCCCTGCAAAACTAGTTTAAACCCTCCCGGGTAACACTACCAAATTTCCCCATGAGGATATTGGACCCCCTCTGGTTCAAGTGCAACCTGTCCCTCTTGTACAGGTCACCCCTACCTCAAAAGACTTCCCAATGATCCAAAAACTGAAAACCCTGCCCCCTACACCAGCTCCTCAGCCACACATTCATCCGGCCTATCTTTCTATCTCTATCATCACTGGCTCATGGCACTGGGAATAATCGGAGATCAGTACCCTTGAGGTCCTGCTATTTAACTTCTTGCCTAACTCCCTATACTCGTTTCGCAGGACCCCATCCCTTTGTTAACCTATGTCATTTGTACCGATGTGCTCAATGATGTCTGGCTGTTCACTCTCCCCCTTCAGAATGTTCTGCAACTGCTCAGTCCCACTTGCATTTGGCCCTATATCTTATTTATGTACCTATCTAAATGTCTTCTAAATGTTGTAACTGTACCTGCATTTGCCGCTTCCTCTGGGAGGTTACTCCACCTATGAACCACCCTCTGTGTGAAAGAATTGCTCCTCATGTCTCTTTTAAATCTTTCTCCTCTCACTTTAAAAATGGGTCCCCAGCTTTGAACTCACACACCCTAATGGAAAAAAATATACCTTTGCTATTCACCTTATCTAAGCCCCTCATGATTTCATAAACCTCAATAAGGTCGCTTCTCATCCCACTAAGCTCCAGTGAGCAAAGTCCCAGCCTATCCAACCTACTCTTATAACTCAAACCCCCCAGTCCTGGGAAACATATTGGTAAATCTTTCTGAACCCCTCCGATTTAATAATATCCTTCCTATCTCAGGGCAACCAGAATCGTGCACAGTGCTCCAGAAGAGGCCTCAGAAACACTCTGCACAACCTCAACAAGACATGTCAACATTTATACTTCTTCACCCAAAGGGTTGTGAATCTGTGGAATTCCCTGCCCAGTGAAGTAGTTGAGGCTACCTTGTTGAATGTTTTCAAGGCAAAAACAGATAGATTTTTGAACAGCAAAGGAATTAAGGGTTACGGTAACCGGGCAGGTAAGTGGAATGGAGTCCACAAAAGGACCAGCCATTATTGAATGGCGCAGCAAGCTCGACAGAGTAGATGGACTATTCCTGCTCTGATTTCTTATTTTCTCATGTTCTTATACTCAAGAGTCTGAGCAATGAAGGTAAGCATGCTAAACACCTTCTAAACTTCCCTGTCTACCTCTGATGCAACTTTCAAAGAATTATGTACCTGAACCCCTTGGTTTCTCTGTTCGACAACACTACCCAAGGTCCTACTATTAACTTTATAGTGCTGCCCTTGCTTGTATTTCCAAAATGCAATATCTCAAATTTATCCAAATTAAACTCCATCTGCCACTTTTCAGCCCATTGGCCCAATTGATCAAGATTCCTAATTAATCTTAGATAACCTTCTTCACTTGACTAAACCACCAATTTTGGTGTCATCTGCAAACTTACTAACCAACAGCAGTTACATGCTTAATATTAGGCCAGCATTTTTAATTTCAGATTTGTACTGTATTCAAATTTCACCACCCATCACGATGGTATTCGAGACCATATACCCCGAATGTTAGCCTGGGGTTTTGGATCACTAGTTCAGGGACATCACCACTATGTCTCTACCTCATGTTTGTCACATGATGCACCTGCACAAAAGCTATAATGAGAGCCTAGCTTTTGCCAATTAAAATCTTTCGGCAGCACATTTTCCTTACGCTACCTAATTCAGTTTTGGCAATGCTTCAGTCATTTCCCATTTTCATGAGAGCAGCAAAGCTGCAGCTGATTGAGACTGTAACAGGTGTCTTATCCTGATCCATGTAGTTCATTTCAGAATTCAGCAGCCTTACACTGATTTGTAAATTATTCTCAACTGGCCCAAGATGATTGTTAAAACTAAATTACGCTGCTTATTAATTCTTGTAAACAAGAGGCTTGACACAGACCTGAAGAATGTATTATTTCAACTTCATCTCATCCTATTAACTAAATCTCCCAAATCAAAATGAAACATACGCTTGCAGGACTAGAAAGTAGTTCTACATTTTTATGCAGCCTTTGGATTAACTCTCAACTTATCTTGGACGAGAAAACAAGAAGACATGGGTTTAATATGAACAAGCTCAAGTGTGACTTATGATCAGAAGAAACCCGATATTTTCCCAGAGATTGCCTTTAAAAATGATGAACAGAATTATGAACCATCCAGATTGTTGTGAGCAGAGATGATCATGTCTTTGTTTTGGAATTCCTTCTCTGAGCCTCTCTCCCTTCTTACCTCGCTTTGAAACTCTCATTAAACATAACACCTCAGCATAACATTTTGGCCATTTGACTTAATTTGGTCTTATTTGACTTGGTATCTTCCCTTAATTCATAAATCTCCTGTGAAGTACAGGAACATTTTGACATGTTAAAGGTCTGATAAAAATTTCAATTGTTCTTGTAGAGTATTTAATTGATTGCAAAATGTTTTGAAATAGTGCAAAGATGTGAGTGCAGTCCTGTATTTCTTTCTTGTTTAGTGCAATATCATTTGGAAATGGTGAGCAAGAAGGGAAATTGATTGCAACAGTCTGACTCAAATCTTCCAATAGAGGCAGAAACCTTCCTTGGTGAAAAACATTCATTGCTAATTAACAGGAATGAGACAACCAGCCCCTACTGAACTGCTTATTTCCCTGCTCATTTTATCCCTGGCTCTCACTCCTGATCGTGTCCCCACTGTTAATTTACATTGCATTTCAATGCCAACAAGACAATTCTGATTTGCAATCCCATCCTCCTTACAGACAGTGAGTGAGAGGATGTTTGAATAGGTGCTGTGATTCCCATTGATTTCCCAACATATGCCTGGCTCAACTAGAACTCTCCAAATGTTACTTCATCACAGTTTAACATCAGGATGCGATAATGTCACTCAAGTTGTAACACAACTTTACCCCAATCTGTACAATAGAATACTTGCAAGTTTCTAGTTATTTCTGCTCATGCACTGATGGTCTCATTAGGAATAATATTGCCCTAATTTGGCAAGTGCATCTGGGTAATAGTATTTCCTGCCTCAAAATGGGGACCAAATATGAGTTTTTGTCTAGATTTGGAAGTATGTAACTGCAGAGTACTACTGGAAAAAGCTGTACATGTGAAATCAATCTGGACACGTTTCCTAAATTCATTCATAGGACGAGGGCATTGCTGGCTAGGTCAGCATTTATTGCACATCCCTAACTGCCTAGAGCACAGTTAAGACTCAACCACATTGCTGTGGGTCTGGAGTCACATTTGTCCAGACCAGGTAAGGATGGCAGTTTCATAGAACATAGAACATAGAACATGGAACAGTACAGCACCGTACAGGCCCTTTGGCCCATGATGTTGTGCCGACCTATTATCTTACTAAGATCAATCTACCCTGCATACCCTACATTTTACGATCCTCCATGTGCCTATCCAAGACTCGCTTAAAAGTCTGTAAAGTATCTGACTCCACTATCACTGCCAGCAGTGCATTCCACACACCCACCACTCTCTGTGAAGAACCTACCTCTGACATCTCCCCTGTACCTTCCTCCAATCACCTTAAAATTATGCCCACTCGTAATAGCCATTTCCACCCTGGGAAAAAGTCTTTGACTATCCACTCTATCAATGCCTCTCATCATCTTGTAAACCTCTATCAAGTCACCTCTCATCCTTCTTTGCTCCAATGAAAAGAGGTCTAGCTCCCTCAATCTTTCCTCATAAGACCTGCCCTCCAGTCTAGGCAGCATCCTGGTAAATCTCCTCTGCACCCTCTCTAAAGCTTGCACATCCTTCCTATAATGAGGTGACTAGAACTGAACACAATATTCCAAGTGTGGTCTAACCAGAGTTTTATAGAGCTGCAGCATAACCTCACGGCTCTTAAATTCAATTCCCCTGCCAATGAAAGCTAACACACCATATGCCTTCTTTACAACCCTATCAACTTGGGTTGCAACTTTGATGGATCTATGAACATGGACCCCAAGATCCCTCTGTTCCTCCACACTGCCGAGAATCCTGCCATTAACCCTGTATTCTGCATTCAAATTCGACCTTCCAAAATTAATCATTCCCTAAAGGACATTAGTGAACTATATGGGTTTTTCCCTGATGATTGACAATGTATTCATGGTCATCATTAGACTCAAAAATCCACAATTTTATTGAATTCAAATTCCACCATCTGCCATGGTGGGATTCAAACCCAGGTCCCCAGAAGGTTATCTGGGTCTCTGGATTAACAGTCCAGTGATAATACCACTAGGCCATCACCTCCCCAAATACAGAATGTTGCTGCCCTGGCTATCCCTAAAAACATCAATGTCTATGAATTGATAGCTCATGCACAGATCTATCTGAGACAGATTTTTGATCATTTGGGGAATTGTGGGTTACGGAGAATAGGCAGGAAAGTGGAGGTGCTGCTGGGGATTCATGAACACATTGAACAGCAGGGAAGGCTTGCTTGCCCATGTGTCATATTTCTTATGTTTAACTTGGAAAAGTCTTATCTGTTATTTAAGCATTTGATCTTAAATACATGTATCTGGAATCAAACCCAGGTCCCTGGCACTGCCAGGCAGCAGTGCTAACCACTGAGCCACCGAGCCACCTGTAAGCAATGCGATGTTTGCGAATATTTGGGTTGTATTTTATTAGAAGTTAGACAAGGCACTTTTAATTCATCCTGAGCCCATCTGCTTGGTGATAGCAAAAACACAGAGGTGACTAGATTAGACATTTGGGTATAATCACGCTTCAACTAAGTTAATTTAAATATGAATTAAGCAAATGATTCAAAAACTTAATATTTTATAAGATACCAGATTATCTGAAATTCTTCTTTTTGATTATCAAAAGCACCAATACACTTCCTGAAATAAGGCAGATATAACAAGCTGTACAGTCTTCCATCAAAAATTTCACCACATTCTTTCATGAACTAACTTTAATTTTAGCAGCTTGTGCACATCTGGCTTTGCTTCTCAGTCTCAGAAAATGGAAGCTTTGATCTTTTTTTTTGCATGGGATTTTGCTGAACTGAGGCTATCCGCTTCTGATCTGAACCTTGAAACCCACCTGCAGACATTACTTATCCTCTTGCCAAGATGACATGGTACCACCCTGCTGAAGGCAACTTAAAAAGTCTTGTTTTTTGACCTTGAATGCTATGTTTTGAAGGGCAGCTTCTGATATTTGTCAGAAGTGACTCGTCATTCTGAGCTCTCTCATTGTTTCTTTGATTCTCTGAAATGTAATCTTATGGCATCAGACACCAAAGCACTTCAGGTCAAAAAGTGTAAACTTAATACTTGAACTATTTTTCAACAATAGTGGAATTCCTCTGTCATCAGAATTTTAATATCTGTCCATCAAAGTTCCACGTTTTAAAGACAGAGCTAATCCCTTTTCTTCTATTTAAGGAATTTTGTTGACTTTACTATTTTTCCAATGGTTGTTAATTTCTACACGTTCTGCAGTTATGCCCCATTACATGAGCCCCAGTCTGAAGTTTTGTGACTGTTCTAGGCAGGATACTTTTGCTTTAAAGTTTTTGAGAAGATTTGTAGATTGGGTTGTGGACGAGGTTGTAGACTTGCTCACCGAACCGGTGTGTTTGGTTGAAAACATTTTGTCACCCTGCTAGGTAACATCGTCAGTGCACCTCCGGTGAAGCGTCGATGTTCTGTCCTGCTTGTTATTTAACGTTTCGGGTCCAGTGACCCTTCCTCAGAGAAATGGTCACTGGACCCGAAACGTTAACTCTGTTTTGTCCTTCACAGGTGCTGCCAGTCCTGCTGAGTTTTTCCAGCAACTTTGTGTTTGTTCCAGAACATATGTAGCTTTAAGCTGTAAATTCCACATTTATTTGTAAATATTTATGAGAGAAACTCTGTTTCTCTCGCTGCAGAAGCTGCCAAAGCCTGCTGAGTTCCTCCAGCACTTGTTATATTTTTTATTTCAGATTTCCAGCATCTCCACTTCTTTGTTTTATTTGATGGAAAGAAAATTGGCTGGTTAACAGGAACCAGAGTGTGGGTGTGAATGGGCTATTTCTGATTGGTGAGATTTAACAAGTGATGTGTCACAGGGACCTAATTGTCTACGGTTCTAGATGTTGCTGCTGTGGATGGTCCTCAAAGGGCCACACAGCTGGAAAGAAAATGAGAGAGACCGATGAAGGTATTGTATCCAAATCTGCTGATGACGCAGAGACAAATCATAAGATAAATTCTGCACAGGAAACAAGAAGGTTACAAAATGAAAGTGATAGGTTAAGTCAGTGGGCAACAGTCTGGAAAATGGAATACAATGTGTGAAAATAGGACATTGTTCATTTTGGCTGGGAAAATGAAAAAGAAGCATTTAAGTTAAACAGTGAGTTATTTCAGAGCTCTGAGATGCAGAGGGGCTTAATGTGTGGACAGCAAATCATAAGAATGCAGGTACAACAAGGAATTAGAAAAGCTAATAGAATATTGTCATTTATTTTGAAGGGAGTTGAATATGAAAGTAGGTATGCTTCAGTCATACAGGGGGCTGGTGACAGCACATCAGGAATACTGTGCATAGTATTAGGCATCTTACTTAAGGAGGACTTTGGAGGTTTTTGAGAAAGTTTACTGGACTAATACCTGAAACCAGAGTATTGTCTTATGAAGAGAGGTGGGACACAATAGGTTTATATCTGCTGGAGTTTCGTACAGAAAGAGGGGTCTTGATTGAAACATATAGGATTCTGTGGGCTCTTGGCAGGGTGGATGTGGGCAGAATGTTTCCTCTTATGGGAGAATCTAGAACCACAGGTCACTATTTCAATTTCCGTGTTTGGAGATGCCGCTGTTGGACTGGGGTGGACAAAGTCAGAAGTCACACGACACCAGGTTATAGTCCAACAGGTTTATTTGAAATCACAAGCTTTTGGAGCGCAGCCCCTTCGTCAGGTGCAGTTACTTTAGAAAACTTGTGATTTCAAGTAAACCTGTTGGACTATAACCTGGTATTGTGTGACTTTTATCAATGGCAAGGGTCAAAGGGTGTGTGAATCCTTTTCTGTCAGATGCTGATTGGTCTTTGGAACTGTCTCCCTGAGAAAGTGATTTGATTGGTCAGTTGGTTGGATTATTGTTTAAGAAAGATGTTGAAAGGCGATCAGGGACGTGGCAATGTGGACTTGAGATTACAACTAGATCAGAAAAGAAGAACAGGCTCAAGGGGTTAAATAGTCTATTCCTGCTCCTGATTCTTTTGCTCATATTTACCAGTCTGGAATGAGCATGTGAAGAGGGAGGTCTCAGACACCACACTAGGGAGGGGTCTTTCATCATATACTATATACTTATGGAAATAAAAGGTGGAAGTGACTCACTTGGTGATAAGGAAAAAGCAGCCTCAGGAATGGGTATGTGCAGAAACCCACAACTCGAGATACTCCAGACCATTACTTTATGTGCAGGTAGCAGCATTGGCTTAAAGTACCAGATAAATCACCCTCAGCAAACCTTTCAACACCATCTCACACCTGCAACTTTAAATTGAATGTAATAGCGTGTTCAATAATACAAAATTGCAATGATCTCGTGCATTTGTTGCCTGGGTGATTGATTGCTTTTTTCCCATACATCATGGGAGGTAGTGGTCTGATATACTATTAAAGCTTGATGCAATTAGTATTGAGAGTTGGTTAATTGTATAATGATACTTAATAGGACATACAGTAAAAATCTGAGATTGTAATAAACCCATGGCAGACTACTAACCCTTGTTACATGTTAACACATGTTTAACTTGGTAGGTACTGTTTGTAAGACAATATTCTTTGGGTAATGAATTCCATTTCAACACCAAATTATTACCAATTAGTGTCCTTGTAAATATTATATGATGGATGATATGTAATCTGAGTAGTATTGTAAATAAAACCCGAAAGGCAACGATGTTAATTTAGTGGCCTCTGTGCATTCCATTATTGATTTGCTCATGAATTCAAACAAGAATTAAAAACAGATATAACTCTAGTCCTTTGGAATAACCTATGGCTAGAAAAGATTACTCAGTTTATAAAAATGTATTATTTTAGGTATGATATCTACTTGGTTTATTTTACGCAGATTGTACTTTTAAGAAAAATTATAAAAATGTGTTGTTTCTAGAAATGTAAATGATAAGAACAATTAGCAACAGTTTCCTGAGGTCCATCATTAATTTTGAAAAGTTTGAGATGCTGTGATCGTTCAGGTCTTCAGTACATTGTAAGCGATGGAGAGAAGGTTTGCATATTATGAACAGAACAATATCCTTGAGGTCTTTGGGAGATATTCTAGGAGAGGTTTCCCATTCTGAATGCTATCCTATCATGCTCCTGGAGCATGTGCTTTAGGCTCTCAGATGCTACCAGACAAAACATCCATAATCAGTGCCTGTTTCATCACTACATGAAGCTGGTCATTGGTGTGTTCTCTACAAGAATAAACAACTTGTTCCCTTCACTTTTACCCTGAAACAGATTTAGACACAATTGAAAATTTTTTTTACATCTCAAGGTACCTTAAATTTAACAACATTATTGAAGGAAAATCAAAATCCAAAATATTGGGCAGAATCTTCTCTGTCCATGAACAGGGGTGTGTAATAACTCAGGAGGCTTGATAGGAAAGGAACATAATTTATTGTTAAATCCCAAATTAGAGTCACTACTCGTGGTGTAGTAGGCTAGACCCAGCCTGTGACAGACAGTTCTACAGACCAATCCACGTGCAGATTAAAAATGTACATTTTTAACAACCTAATCTGTCTGATACACTTGGTTATAACAATATCATAAAAGTATTCAAAGCCTTTAAATTTCCCATGTGGTTAATCACTTATAATAACAAGCTTCAAAGACAGCTAATCCCTTAATGGTTTCTTTATGCAGTTCATCAAATTATGATCTCAGAAATTCCTGCCGAGATAATTGTAGCTTATGAAATTAACAAAACATTCAGAATGACATAACAATAGCCCTTGAATAATGTCAAGGTAAAATTTTATTGAAAGGGGCTTCGTGACACCGTGGTAGTGTCTCTACCTCTGGGATCTAGTTTCTCAATTACCATTGTGATAAAGGTTCACGATATCATCCTATTATCATTGTAAACTTGTCTTCAAAAGTGTCAGATCCATATGCAGCTTAACTTTGATTTGTATTTCTACATTGTGTCGGCTAAGAAAGGAAGGATATAAGTTATATAATAAAACAAAGGACTACAGATGCTGGAAATCTGAAACACAAACAGAAATTGCTGCAGAAACTCAGCAGGTCTGGCAGCATTTGCACAGAGAAAGCAGAATTAACATTTTGAGTTCAGCATTCTGAAGAAGGGTCATTGGACCCAAACCATTAACACAACATAGTTTTAGTTTTATTTCTGGCTTCAAGTCCCGTCTGCTACAGAATTGTGTCATAACATTGTCTGAAAATTTTTGTTATAAACCATGAGTTATACACCCAAATGCTACCTTGCATCTAACCAATGCCTGTTGTCAAATCTGTTCTGCAGAGGGCTTTTTTAAAGCTCTCAGTGCAGCCTACAGTTTCAAAGCTTAGAGTGTAGGAGAGTTATTTTTAAAAAATCCTTGAAATTGTAATAGTTATATTGATCTTACCCACCTTCGAAGAGCATTAATGTCTGAATTATTAATTCATTAACTCGAGGAACTCACAGTAGTCAAAATGGCCATTTCAATTCTCAACTAATTTTAAATAGCTTACCAAATTCATGATTTGGTCAGGGATGTCGGTGGGACATCGGAATCACTCACAATTCTTAAAGCCCCGTGATGTTGGGAAGACTCACCCCCTTGTACCAAGGTCACAATTTCATATGAATCTGAAGCTCGATTGGATATGTTTCTTCAAAGGAATTCAACATAAACAGAGGTACTAAGAACAGTAGGTGCATTTGAAGTGAAAAATTGTGAGATATAATTACTTAAAAACACTGTCCAGCATCAATAAATATATGATCAGAGAAACTAAAAGAACAAGACTGAAACATTACACAGAGGATGTTGCAAAGCATCCAACAACTTGAAGTATTAAGAATTTATTTTACCATTCATTCAAATATGATATCATTGCTGAAGTTCAAAGGATGAAACATTATTCATCTGAATAAATAATGAGTGACAAATAGTTTCTGAGATAAGCCTGTGATAGGGTTAGATCTGTGGAATTGTTTGCATCAATTTCAATTATACTAACTAAAATTAGCCTGTGTTACACCATTTTTGAAGAATGTTTAGAATCCCTACAGTGTGGAAACAGGCCATTTGACCCAACAGGTCCACACCAACTCTCTAAAGGGCATCCCACCAGACACACACCCCTACCCTATATTTCCCATGGCTAATCTAAACATCCCTAGACACAATGGGCAATTTAGCATGGCCAATCCACCTAACTTGCACATCTTTGGACTGTTGGAAGAAATCAGAGCACCCGGAAGAAACCCGCACAGAAACAGGGAGAATATGCAAACTCCACACGGACAGTTACCTGAGGTAGGAATTGAACCCAGGTCCCTGCTGTTGTGAGGCTGCAGTGCTAACCACTGAACCACCAGGCTGCCCCAACATGTAACAGTTATGTAAACATCAGTTAGCTTTCACATCAAACAGGAATTAACAATAATTTGATTTGAATCAGAATCAGGATGATATAAAACCCAACATCAGAATGACTGTGAGCAGCTTGACCATAGGGAATTACAGAGCATGGAACATGGCATTTAGAGAAAGGACTAACCTGTAGTCAAATATTGCTCTTTACTTGAATATTCCTGCAGCAATTGAGGACCTAATTGTGACTTAATTAGCACAGTGTTTTTTGGCACAAATCATTTTCTTTTGAATTATAAATTTTTCACTGCAAATAAGTCTTAAAATCTGCAAATGAGTAGTCATCACAAATTGAATAACAACAAAAAACCTTAACTGCACTGTTGAAGTTTTGTTTGCAATAGGTCAATAATTTGGCAAAATTAAAGACCATTCAAAGTGCAATCCCCTCTTGAAACTTTATTCCGAAGTCTCTTAAGGATCTATTCTCAATCCCTGCAATCTCCATCATGCCACATCCCTTCAGTGACGATAAAACATGCAAAAATCTAAAAGACGGTTTCATCAGGCCAACTCTCACTGTTATAATCCAGCTCACCCCAAACCACTGCCTCTCTCTGGGTGGTAAACAAGAGGAGGAGCAAAAACCTGTGGCCAATTTACAGAAATTTAGATCTGGAAATTTGTTCAGAATCTGCCAGCTATCCTGGCAACTATCTGACACAAATTGAATTGTCTGTCTCTCTTGGGGATTGTGCAGATCTCTTTGAAAAGACAGAGAGAAATGTGCACTGACAACAGAAACATACAATACCATCAGAAGTGTCCGAAGCTTGGAAAATGTGTAAGGAATAGTTTTAAATTGCTCCCTATGTAGAACCACCCCTCACAGTAAAGAGTGTGAATGCAAAGAAGCAAAATTTGTTTGATTTTTCAGCAAAACAAATGCAAAATGGGAGCATAATCTGGACTATAAGGCAAAAATTAAGAAATGGAGTGGATAGGTAAGGTGTATAATGAGTTATGGTGATAGCAGAACTGAGGTAGAAATCTCAATCTTCCTTTGTTTCTAAACTAATTTCGACATCCTAATGTAATGAGAGTGTTGCTGCCGCTATGCCATATACAGAGTAGCCTAAAATTGCCAGGTCATACGTTACTACTTAATGAAGAATTGCTGAAGAATGTTTTTCTGATGCAATAATGAAGAGAAGCTTCAGCCAGGATGACTGTAATGAATAATGTACAGCAGATGCATTCACAAGAGCTTTCTGTGCTTGAAGGTGGTCATTTACTGCAGAATGACGAGGAGCGATTTGACATTATCCCAAAGCTGGACTTGTTATAGGTGAACGAATTGAATCTCAAAGTCAGGGAACTCACTCTCAGACTGAGAATAGTTGTTTGAATTTGGGACATTGTCGGTATGTTTGTGATGGGAAAACCAAACCAAGAGATATGTTTTCTGTGTGTAAAGGTTGAGGAAAAATATTTTACCAACAGCTATGAGAAAGTTCAATTCAGTTCAATAATTTTTGTTTATGTTTACTTGTAAAGCAGTAAAAGGTCCATCAATGATAAAATGTGTTAATGAGAAAGATCTGATAGGGGTAATGAGGGTTTCGATGTTAGCTGAGGTATATGTGAATGAGGTGGGAGGAGACAGTTTTACTGCTGATGTGAATATGTGGCACCAAGTTTGTAATCAAACTGATTAATTCAGACTGTCACCAGCGTTATGTTCAATTCCGATTGGGTGATATGCATATCCTGCATATCTCATAAATTAATGAAATTAACGGTTTTTGTTGTAAACGTGTTAAAATAAAGTATGAAACTTACTAATAAGGTAAAACCTATTCTAACTCACATGATATACACATATACGGCAGCATATAGAAGAACAAAGAAATAAGTTCAATTCTGGTCTCCCTGCTATAGGAAAGATGTTTGTTATATTTGAAAAGGTTCAGAGAAGATTTACAAAGACGTTGATGGGGTTGGAAGATTTGAAGTATAAGGAGAGGCTGAACCCATTGGTTCTGGGGCTGTTTTTCAATGGAGCATCAGAGGCTGAGGGGTGACCTTTATAGAGGTTTATAAAATCATGACAGGTATGAATAGGGTAAATAGACAAGGTCTTTTTCCCAGGGTATAGGTTTAAGGTGGGAGGGGAAAGACTGAAAAGGGACATAATGAATAACTTTTTGTTGCTGAGGGTGGTGTGTGCATGGAATGAGCTGCCAGAGGAAGTAGTGGAGGCTGGTAAAATTACAACATTTAAAAGGCATCTGGATGGATATATGAATAGAAAGGATTTAGAAGGATATGGGCCAAATGCTGGCAAATGGGACTAGATAATTTAGGATATCTGGTTGGCATGGATGAGTTGGACCGAAGGGTCTGTTTCTGTGCTTTACAACTGTGCATCTCTAAGACTCTGAGTTTTAAGATCGGGCAGGTAGAGAGGGAAACAGTAAAGTCTATAGGTAAAAGGAGGCATACATTTCAATATTCCTTTTGTGTACATGAAGTCTGAAGTGTTGAGGCCAATGTTAGCTGATTGATCTTCAGAAGATCAATGTCTTCCAAAAGGTAATCTGTTCTTTCAGTGATGGTGCTGCAGTCCTCAAAATTCCTTTATTTTTAAACTCTCAGGGTGGCCTGAATGAGGTGTGCTGTGCCAGGAAACGTGTCAGAATGAAACAAGAAGCTTGAGGTGGGAGGGTAGGACTGATGCAACTGGGGAGAAGTTCAGGCATCAGCCTGGGGTCTGGACACATCGGAGCCAGAGCTGTCGATTCAGATCACCCAAAGGGTGGGACACTTTCAGTCAGTCATCAGATCTGCCCTGATCAACTGGAGGAAAGAGGGATGGTGGAGATAAGGGGCACTGCTGCTACAGAATGGAACCTTGGGATCCTATTCGTGGGATTGTGGGCTGCAGGCATGGGGGAAGAGGGTGACCCTTGTGAAGGGAAAACACTCTATTTGTATCAACCCCTCTAGCCTGTTCCAATATTCAATTCGAACATGATAGATCTCTGCTTTAACTTTAACCACTTTTGATCCATAACCCATAATAAACTTAATTAATAACAAAAATCTAACAATGCAAATCTGGAAAATTTATTATCCTGGAAATATGGAACAATGAATTAAGCAGTTCTCTTGCCAGTTAAAATTTCCTCTTTTTTTCTTAATTTTTGGAAGGAATTTGCAGGGATGTTGGGCTTGACCACAAGTTGGACAGTTAATGTGTACTGACTTTTCCTGCATTGTGCTCAGCCAGCATTTGCTTGAAGGTGATCTGGCTGCTTTTCTCTGCTCATTGCCTGACCTGAAACAGGTTTCTGGTGGGCTGATTGGAAGGGTTGTCAGCACATTTTTATGGAGGTAATCCTGGTTTCAACTCTTCCTGTAGCATTGCTGCAGAGTGAAATATAAAGTTATAAAGTACTGCATGCACCCATACACACACACACACAGACACAGAGTTCCTTTTACATTGCCCATAATATTACTCATGGTCAGTAGGATTTCTGGAATGGGGAGCAGGAGACAGTCTAGTGCACAACATACTTCAGCCTTAGGCCACCGTTCAGTACGCATTGTGTTTTCTCCTTCAGGTCCTCTTCTAGGATATCCATGAGAATTAGGTCATTCCAATCCGTGTATCCTCAAATACATAAGAACCTAGAAAGTGGGAGGCTGATAATAGAGCGCTGAAAGTATGACGTTGCTGTGGCTTTAAAAGTTTATTTTGTTCTGTTCTTTTTTGAAAAGAGCTTATAAGGCAGAGGTCTGAGCAGGCTAGTGAAATCACTAGAGTAAACGGTTTGTGAGGCCTTGTGTTTTTCTTTTAAAGTTGAAACAATAGAAGAAGCCTGGATGGGTGTGGCCAGCTGTCACAGACCAGGATTTCTCACTTGTTTTTTAAATTTTTAAACAATTGCTGTTGTGGACTTGAAGAAGTGGAAGCTATTTTTCTCTCTCTCGATTACAACTGGAAGCTTGGGGTTCTCTTCCTAGATTGCTAGATTACATGTGAGACAAAATCTGTTTTTCTAAATTTGCCTTTTTGCCAAGGGATGTGCTTATGGGATGTTACTCTATTGGAACAGTAAATTAGTAATAGTTACTGTGTCTATTATTCTGTTATGACTTCAAACAGAGTTGTTATTCTACATTCCTCTTTCTATGTTTGTATTTTAACTACAGTGTTTAAATAAATTGTATTTTGATTAACATCGAGTAGTTTGGCCAGTTGCATTGCATCTGGAACATGGCACTTTTTACATTTACCTTAAAAATAAGAAAAAGTTAGTCTAGTCCACCTTCTTAAAATATTTTGACGGGGTCCGGTCTGGTCCATAATAAATGGCAATAGTTAGAAAATAGGAGCAAGGTGAGGCCATTTGATGAAATTATGGCCAATTTGGTACTCAACTCCTTTCAAATAATCATGTGAATCTTCTATATCAATCTCATTTTCTTACTTTCTCACATAACTCTTGGTGCCTTTAAAACCTAAATAAATTCTATCTCTTTCCACGGCTGAGACAGATGGATTTTTAATTAGTAAGGGAATCAAGGGTTATGGGGCAAAGGAAGGGATATTGATCAGATCAGGCATGTTCTTATTAAATGGCAGAGCAGTTTTGAAGGGCTGAAAGGCCTATTCCTATTCTATTGCCTTATTATCGTAAAACATTTCATGGAGGTTATTATTGTCCCCTTTATTAAAGACAGATCAAAGCGTGCGTTCAATTTTTCTGCCATTTCTTCGTTCCCCACTATAATTTCATTGGCTACAGTCTCTAAGGGACCTAAGTCTGTCTTTAACAATCTTTTCCTCCTCACCTATATAAAAAAAGCTTACAATCAGTTTTTATATTTCCTGTAATTTTACTCTCATATTCTATTTTCCATTATGATCAAACTTTTCATCCTTGTTTGCTGAAATCTAAAGTGCTCCCAATCCTCAGGCTTGTTCCTTTTTTTTAGCAATATTATTTTATATCCTTAATTTCGTTTGTTAGTCATGGTTGAACTACCTTTCCTCTTTCGATTTTACGTGTTAAGAATGAATGACTTTTGTAATTCATGCATACACTCTTTCAATATGAAATATCGTCTTTTACCATCAATTCTATGAGTTAGGATTTCCAATCCCTCCTTGCTAATTCACATTTCCTATCCTTGCAGTTCCCTTTATTTTGATTCAGTCAAATTTCAAAAGAGAACCAGAAATGAAGATTTGAGAACATTTCTCAACCTGCAGCAGAGAGGTTTGATTGCCTATCAGCCAGGTCAACAATATTATGAGAAGCATAAACAAAGGTAACAATGAGTGAATGAGAGTTCAGTCCAAGCAGCTGCAGAAAACCAAACAGCGAAGCCAGGAAAAATATGATATTTCAGAACTTTAAGAATGAACTTTTGTCGGTTTTAGTGAAGGTTATTGGTCGAGCAGCCCATATGTCCTTTGACATTATGCTGAGTCAGTTATGTCATGTATGACGAAATCCAATATTTCCTGAAAATGATGCAGGCCATTGTTGGACTATTACTGTGACACAGATTCCTGAACAACTTCATGCCTTATATACTTCAATAATATATATTTAAAATGGATGGTATTATATAATCTTTCACAAGTGGTTTTAGAATATGGTTTTTGCAGTCACTGGCTAAAGAATGACAACCACTGACATGTACAGAAAATGTTTATCAAATGAGTTGTTTTATAAATCTCTAATACTAATTAGGTTCTGATTGAATGAGCCTCCACATTTGTAAAAGTGATGACCAGATATTGTGCTGCTACTGCTGAGTATATGTACCCGACCTTCCTGCCAATTCTCAGAACTGATCGCATGTCTTCAATACTGAGTCCCCCAACAAGCAATAAAACATTGCACACTGTGGAAAAGTTGGGGGCACTACCTGTCTGAATTTCACCGTGCTTCTGACATGCCAGAAGTTGCAGTCCAATTTAATTCATTATAATGATGAATGCTGCTATTATCACAATGAAACTCAGCCAAAATCATCCAGAATTCATCTGAAAAATAAAACCACACATATTGTTACTGTGACAGTTCTTAAAAGATTGTATCAATTACTTGGACTATTTTTGGGAGTAATTGATGTAAAATGAGCTTCTATGAAACAGACAGTTATTATTAATGACTCCTCTCGACAAAGCCTTTCTTAACATCACTTTGGAAGTCTTTTCTTGCTAAAGCACTGGATTTATGCCATCAATTGTAGTAATTGTCCTGGATTAATTCATTCTGTGTTACATTATGCATGATGCCAAAGCGATGAATAAGTTATGGAACACTCAGTGTGCAATGCCTAAAACAAAGAGAGCAGTATTGCAAACAAAGCAAGATTCAGGAAGGCAATCAAATCCACAAACAATAACTCCACAATCATGCTTCCCAGTGATAAATTTTAGTTAAGCATGAGTAAAAATGAATGAATTCCCTATAGATTTTGTAAAATGGGAAACTATCTTTCTGGAAGGCGAACAAACTTTCCCTGTTATGTAATATTTCTAAGTGTGTTGCAAACTCTTACTGATCCCAGCATTAAGTCAGCTTCTGAAACACTGAAGTGATATAGCAGAGTGGAAGGATTTATTTACAACACCTTTTTTTTCAGTAAATAGACAGTGAATCATAACATTTGGAAGTAAATTGCAGATCCATAGGTGTTATCTCTGTAATTTAGAAATTTTCTAAAGACTAGCTTACAGCATTACTGTCCAAGCAGAACGCTTTTTATGTCACAGTGATGTTTCAGGAACATTTTGAGCTTTAAAAGTGCTATTAGACATTGAGTAGACAATGAGAGAAAGGAGACTATTGTTAAAAATTGTGCTGCAGCTTAGCACATGTCCACCACAACATGCTCTAGATTTTGATGATATTTTGTTATCAATAAGTAGAAATTTTATGTTGCTTTTAATGTTCCGAAGCAATGTCAGGAAGCAGTACAGACAGTGGCAGGGTGGTGGAGGAGGGATGGTGGTGTAGGTGTTGTTGATAATGAGCTGGCTCAGGACTGATGGTCTCGCTTTAAGCTATATCACTCTAGTTTTTCCTTTCTCTTAAACCATTCAAAATGGTGCTGGATCACGGCGACAGTGGAAAAGCTTTTCACTATATATGACTGTGTTTTTCTCACTGTAACATACGCGGGACAATAAAATCATTCATACCTATAGATAGGTATATGTGAGAGATTAATTGTGACTCTGATCTTTGAAAAATACTTAAAAATTCTAAGAAGGATGCCTCAGAAAATGCCAAAAGTAGGAAAGTTTCAAAGTTCTAAAGGAAGGTGGTCTGTGTCTGTACCAGATGAAACTGCTTAATGGTTACAGGTTAGCTGGATCTCTCTGGTTACAATATCCACAGTGAATTCCAAGTGAACCACATAAGTTAGTATATGATCATTTAATGAAAATAATAAAACCATAAGGGCGTAAAATATAGGAGCAGAAATAGGCCACTCAGCCCATCAGGTCCCACCATCATTCAGTGGGATCATAACTGACCTGATAATTCTTAACTTCATGTTCCTGTCTTTTCCCCATAACCCTCTGTCTCATTTTTGAATTTAAACTGTCCATCCTCAGCCTTTTTATACTTACCTTCTACAGCCCTCTGTGGTAAAGAATAATGTAAACTCACTGCCCTCTCAGAGAAGAAATTCCTCCTCGACACTCTCAAATGCATGACCTCCAATTCTGGGATTATGTCCTCTGGTCTGAGACATTCCCACAAGAGGAAACAACCTTTCTACATCTACCCTTTCATGTCCACTCAGAATTTTGAATGTTCCAATAAGGTCACCTCTCATTCTTCTACATTCCAACAAATTACAAGCCTAACCCCATCGGCCTTTCCTCATAAGGCAGTCCCTGCATATCTGGTATCAGCCTTTTCTGTGGACAGCTTCCAATGCCAGTATATCTTTCCTTAGATAAAGGGATTAAAACTGTTCACAGTATTCCCGCTGTAGTCTAACCAGTGTCTTGTGTGGTTTTAGCAAGAGTTCCCTGTTCTAATACTCCATCTCCTTTGAAATAAAGACTAACATTCCATTTGTCTTCTGTAGGGATTGGAACGAGGTTGGCCAGGTTGATCTGGTTGAGTATGAGAGTCCTGATTGGAGCTGTTAATCTGGGCTAATCAGGAGCCCTCGCTGACAGGTGGAAACAGGAGATTCAGAGAGTCTCCTCACTCTAGGGACGAGCACTGAGTTAGCTGGTCAAACTCCATGTACTGTGCTCGTATCAATAAAGGGTGACTTGGTGACGGGATACTGATCTTTGTGCAGTTATTTCATCTTTCCTGTTACTCAATCAACTTAGATGCTAGCTTTTTTTGTGAGATGTGTACAAGAACTGCTAAATCCTAGAGTGCTGTAGCTTTCTGCAGTCTTTCTCCATTTAAACAATATTCAACTCCTCAATTCTTCTAGATATACTAGCACTGGAGGGGGTGCAGAGGAGATTCACTCCGTTGATTCCAGAGTTGAGTGGGTTGGATTATGAGGAGAGGCTGAGTAGACTGGGATTATACTCATTGGAATTCAGAAGAATGAGGGGAGATCTTATAGAAACATATAAGATTATGAAGGGAATAGATAAATTGGAGGCAGGGAGGTTGTTTCCGCTAGCAGGTGAAACTAGGACTAGAGGGCATCGCCTCAAAATAAAGGGAAGCAGATGTAGGACTGAGGTCAGGAGGAACTCCTTCACCCAAAGGGTTGTGAATCTGTGGAATTCCCTGCCCAGTGAAGTGGTTGAATGTGTTTAAGGCAAGGCTAGATAAATTTTTGAACAATAAAGGAATTAAGGGTTATGGTGAGTGGGCAGGTAAGTGGAGCTGAGTCTCAAAAAGATCAACCATGATCTTATTAAATGATGGGGCAGGCTTGAGGGGCCGGATGGCCTACTCCTGCTCCTAGTTCGTATGTTCTTATGCTATGTTCTTATCAAAGTGCACAGGCTTACGCTTCCCCACATTGTATTCCATCTGCCAAGTTTTTGCTCAGTTGCTTAACCTGACTGCATCCCCCTGCAGACTCTGTGCTGTCCTCACCACTTGCCTTCTAAACTATTTTTGTGGCATCTGCAAGCTAAGCTACAACATATTTACTTTCCTCGCCCATCATTATTACATATTGTAAATAACTGTGGCCCCAGCACTGATATCTATGGCACAGTACGAGCTGCAGGTTGCTATCATATAAATTACCCCACCTTAGAACATAGAATATAGAACAGTACAGCACAGTACAGGCCCTTCGGCCCATGATGTTGTGTTGACCTATTATCCTGCTCTAAGATCAAACTAGCCTGCATACCTTACATTTTACTATCATCCATGTGCCTATCCAAGAGTTGCTTAAATATACCTAATGTATCTGACTCTACTACCACCGCTGGCACTGCATTCCACGCACCCACCACTCTCTGTGTAAAGAACCTACCTCTGACATCTCCCCTATACCTTCCTCCAATCACGTTAAAACTATGCCCCCTCACGATAGTCATTTCTGCCCTGGGGAAAAGGTCTTTGGCTATCCATTCTATCTATGTCTCTCCTCATCTTGTACACCTCTATCAAGCCACCTCGCATCCTTCTTCGCTCCAATGAGAAAAGCCCTAGCTCCCTCAACCTTTCCTCATATGACCTGCTCTCCAGTCCAGGCAGCATCCTGAAAAATCTCTGTGTCCTCTCTAAAGCTTCCATATCTTTTCTACTATGACGCGACCAGAACTGAACACAATATTCCAAGTATGGCCTAGCCAGGGTTTTATAGAACTGCAATATAACCTCGCGGCTCTTAAACTCCATTCCCCTACCGATGAAAGCTAACACACCATACGCCTTTTTAACAACCCTATCAATTTGGGTGGCAACTTTGAGGGATCTATGGATGTGGACCCCGAGGTCCTTTAACTTCCTCTACACTGACAAGATTCCTGCCATTAACCCTGTATTCTGTATTCAAATTCAACCTTCCAAAATGAATCACTTCACACTTTTCCGGGTTGAATTCCATCTGCCATTTCTTTGCCCAGCTCTGCATCTGTCAATGTCCTGTTGCAACCTACAACAGCCCTCCACACTATCCACAACTCCATCAACCTTCATGTCATCGGCAAACTTAGTAACCCACCCTTCCACTTCCTCATCCAAGTCATTTATAAAGATCACAAAGAGCAGTGGTCCCAGAACAGATCCCTGCAGAGCACCACTGGTCACCAAGCTCCAGGCTAAATACTTTCCACCTACTACCACTCTCTGTCTTCTATTGGACAGCCAAGTTTGTATCCAGACAGCTAAATTTCCCTGAATCCCATGCCTCCTTACTTTCTAAATGACCCTACCATGGGGAACCTTATCAAATGCCTTGCTAAAATCCATATACGCCTTCTTAACTCTCTGTTTTCTATTTAATAGCCCATCCTCTAACCCTGCTGATATATTTCCTTCAAAACTATTGGTTTTTATCTTATTAATGAATGAATGATTTTATTGTCATGTGTATTTTACAGTTAGAATACAATAAAGCCCAGTGAAAAGTTTTCATTTGTCACCACAATTCAGCACCATTTTGAATAAATTAAGAAGAAAGAAAAAAAGAAAGATATCACTTGATGAGAGTCCATCAGTCCTGAGCCAGCTCATCACCATCAACAGCTGTGTTGCTATCCCTTCTCCTCCACTTCACTGCCAACATTTCGCTGCTGCCTGTTTCATAACAGTCAATGTTGGAGTCTCGTCTCTAACCACTGGGGTCATATTGGTGTCGCTGTGGTGCCCTTCTGCCACTGCTCCACCACTGCCAGTGCCTCCACTCTCCTCCACACTGGGCCCACTGTCCTCCACGCTGGGCCCACTGTCCTCCACGCTCAGCTCTCATTCCGCTGATACCATCCGAGCTCAGGACAAAAGGTAGGTAAAGGTATAGAGAAAAAAAATAAATAAGAAAAGAGAGTGAAAAAAAGAAAAGAAAAATGGTCAGAGCACATCACCTCTTGCACAGGAACTTTAATCCAACGCCATCTTGTTTCACATAGGTAGCCTTATTTTATAACATGTCTTTTGGAAATAAAAAAAAAGACATTAATTTTATTGTTAATGTGCTCTGTTGACTAATTAGATAAATTGAACTTCATAAAACATGAATATTTAACAACATTTAAGATTGAAGATCAGAGAAACATGTATACATATATACAAAAAGTTGGACCTGGTCAATATTGGAATAGGAGATTTTATTCTGTAATTGGCAGACCTATAGTTAGATTATTTCATGCTCTGATCTTCTGCTCATACAATGAAAGTTTCTGACCCTGTTTAATCTCCCAATCAGGTACAAATATCATTGTAACCATTTCACTAAAGGATTATGAGAGAAAACTGCTCTTGTACCACTGCTTTGCAGCATGGACCTATCTAGATACAGGCTGAATGCACACAGTAATGCAGTACATGTCAACTTTTACTCATGTTGTGTTCAGCAAATGCACTATTGACATAAATTATACAGAAAATCTTGTGGTATTGAGCCTTAACCTATTGAAAAAATAATGACATGTTATTGATACACAAAGTAATTAATGTACAAATCTACCAGTAAGATCAGAGGATTGAATGAGAGGCTGGGAAATGAGAACATGCTCATTAATTTTCCAAAGAGAACTGTATCTCACTTTCAATCTCCACTTTCTTGCTGGATTTGCAAACAATAACAAACTCACCACAGAAAGTTTGAGTTGGAATTTAACTGCATAAATACCTCCAATTTTAACAATGTGTTATTTATTAATGTAATGCCAGTCATTCTCTTGGACCTAGAAAATAAACCATTTAAATTTTTCAATCTCATTCCTTCAAATAGTAAATAATTGAGATTTTTTTACATGTCAATCTTTTTGTCTTAAGTTTCTTCTGTATATCTTTTTTTCTCTCTCTCTCTCTCTCTCCCTTAATCCAAACTTCTTTTCTCCGCTAAATCTCTACTGTACCTGAATTAACTCAAACTTACCCAATTTCCACTGTTATCGTTCCCTTTCTGTTTCTTCTTCAAATTTTAAATTTCACTATTTCTGAAGTTACACTGGTTGCCTTGTCAATGTCCAGTGATGCTTCTTCAGAATTCGAGTCCCAATCAGTGGTCTCAAAACATTAACTTTGTTTTTCTCTCTCCATAGATGTTGCCAGACCTGCTGAGTTTCTCCAGCAGTTTCTTTTTTCATTCAGATTTGCAGCATCTGCAGCATTTAATTTTATGGAAGCAGTGAATCTGGTTAAGCACAAGACTGAGGGCAAAGAATTATCCAGCCCTGTGCTCACTGAAAGAGAATACGGGATGACTGGGAAAGACCATGCTTCAGGTATGGTGTAGACACCAAAAGGGATGGTCACCGAACATTGTTCATTCCAAATAAATGTCCAGTTACCATGACACACCATTGACCGTGATGTCAACACAACAGAATTCATTTTTTGAGTTTAACAAGCTGAAATATCTCAGTGCTGGAAACCATTCAAGGAACTGGTTATATCCACAGAGTGGAAATTATGCTGCTTCTCATTGTTCTGTAACACAGGGGCACCTACAAATGGTCAGGTCTCAGTGGAAATTCTGCGCTGTTGCTACAGCTCTGACCTGCTCTCATTTGCCATTCAGAACCGCCTCTGTACCAACTGGCCTGAGCTCCTCTGACTGGGCTCCCATCTCTGTGAGTCTCTGATCCATTGTAATGTTCACTTTGTCAGAATTAGCAACCTTTCTCCCCCAGCAGTACACCTCCACATTATTGCATAAATGCTGCCCTATCCACACTCCACTTCATCTCTGATGAAGAGTCACCTAAGACTCGAAACATTAGCTTGCTCTCTCTTCACAGATGCTGCCTGGCCCACTATGATTTCCAAAACATTTTTGTTTCCAGTACAGATTCCAACTTCTGCAGTAATTTACTCCTAATTTTTAACTCCCTGTGGCTGATTTACTTTCTAGTTGCTTGCTGTGGTCTGGACTGTGAGCTTCCCTGTGTGGTCTCTTTCCCTCTCCACGAGATTGGGTTCCTGGGTGGGTCTGTTCCCCCCAGCTTCTTGTCACTGTTGAGCTTGTCCAGCCCCTCTGGGAGGTGGTCTCACACATCACCTGAAGCACTGTGCTACTGCCTCTAGGTCACCTTACCTCCAGGTGCACCATATCTTCAGTTGTGTGGGTCTGATCATGATTGTCACCTTGTCAGAAGATCAGGTCTACACTCTGGTGAATGGACATGGATGGGTTTTATTGAATGTAACTATACACAAGGGATGGTAGATGAGAGTCTGTCTGAGATGCCACACACTCTGGCCATTCTTCATCTTGTTCTAATATCATCATACCACAGCTCACCTACACACGCTCAGTAGCTATTCTCAGATTAACTGTATAGTTAACCCTTTATTCTCTCTCTCTATCTTTGTGTTAATTCTATCTGATCATTTTGCTTCCTTGCGTTAGTTTGGAATGTTTTCTATTGAATGTGCAAAATATTTTCCCATGTGTGTGTCTTTCTCCCAACAAGAGATGAATTCAATGATTTCACATTTGAACTACGGTACACAACAGCATTAAGCAGCATTTCTCCCATACCTCCTCCAGTTTTGTGTATTGAATTCGCTGCACCCAATGTGGCCTACTGTACATTGGAGAAACCAAATGTAGACTGCGTGGCCACTTTACGGAACGTCTCTGGTCTGTGCGCAGGCTGTGTGCAGCTTCCTATAGCTGGTCATTTTAACACAGCGTCCTGCTCACATGCCCACTTGTCTGTCCTCAGCATGCTGCACTGCTCCAGCAAATTACAGTACATACTGGTGAAGCAACATCTCATCTTCAGACTAGGCAGTTTACAACCCTCTGGACTCAATATTGAAAACACTACCTTTAAACTCTGAACCCATTCCTTCTCTTTCTTTTAGCTTTGCTTGTTGCATTCTCTGTCACCATCTGTCTCCTTCCCCCCACCCCAATGGAACTGTCTGTTCTTTCCAGTCTGGCAGTTAGACACACCATTGTTCTGCTTTTCTCACATTCCAATCAATTAATCTGAACTATCAGCATCCTTTCTCTCCCAGCATTCCAACCACCCCCACGACCCCCTCCCACTTTTGAATGAACGCTGGCCCCTCCACATTTCACTTCAGCGCTGACGAAGAGTGATCTAGACTCAAAACATTAGCTTGCTTTCTCTCCATGGATGCTGCCTGACCGCTGTGATTTCCAGCATTTGTTGTTTTCAGTTCAGATTCCAGTTTCTGTAGTAATTTGGTCCCACATCATTAAGTTTCTTGACCTGTCTAACGCAACACATTGGTCATTTATAATTCAGATTTGAAATTCATCAATAAAAACCATAGTATGAGCCTTGGTTGGGAAATGTAGCTGTCTGCAGCTGAGTTTTAGAGTAAGATTTCCTGCACGCTCAAATGCCCCCTTCGCAATATTCTAACTAGAAAGCATGTTTTTGAAATTGCTTAATGTGAACTTACAAACAATTGTGAACTTATAAGATAAATACAGATGAGGAAGGCCATTTGATCAACACTAATTCATCTATCCAGAGAAACCCAACACTTGCGACTCTCCATCCTGCTCCCAGGTGTAGTATCCAGTTCTCTGCAATGATTTATGATTTTTGCTTCAACTATTTGCGTTGGAAATCCATTCCAAGATTTGAACATACTTTGCGTCAAATGCTTGATCACGTCGAAATTGTTCTTTACTATTTTGAACCCTTGTCCTTTTGTTCTGGTAAATTAATTTGATGTAATATTTTGGATTTAATGCTGTTTGCTAATTTGCATACCTAAGGATCAGTTCTTGGGCTTTTCCTTCCATAGCTGAAAAAGGTCTCTGCTCTTTCCTTGTAACTCTGATCCCTGACCTCTAACCCTAACGATCAAGGGGAATCTTGACTCATTCTCTGCTGTGTTATCTTGACAGTGCGGTGTGTTATTGTCTGAGTTGCTGTCAGCAGATCTATTGATCATAAGGTTTCTAAAGCACACCTGCCCCCACCCAACCCCCACCACCACCAACAGGTGGAATCTTGTAGGGGTCAGAACGATGTGGGCTGTGTAGAGCCTTGTGACAGAATCGTACAAGGAGTCTGGTGATGCCTGTATCTTATATGCTTTTACTGAGCTGTGGGATGAGTTTGTCGCTGCGCAGTGGCAAGCTGCCAATTGGGCAATTAACGCCTGATAAACATTTTATTAATGGCATAACTTGACTCATTAATATTCAGCTTCCAATCTTACTCAACATGCTGAGTAAGCTCGGCGATGAGAAATCGTGTCTCCAGCTTACTACATTTTCCAAACATCCTCCAGGTACCAACACCTCAGGACATGGTCCATGGGCACTGACCCCCCACACACACACCACATCCATGGGCATCCAACATGTGTCAGCCTCTGAGTACCATCATGCCACATCTCCAATCCACTTAGAGAACACTGTTTCTGTGAAGTTGGGCAGAGTATTTAATGTCTATAGAATAATGAGGTGGTGGGGGGGGGGGGGGGGGGGGGGCGGAAACGCAGTGTGTCGTCCCTTTAAAAGATGATGTGTTTTTTGGAGATTTAAAAAAGAAGTCTGCAGACAGCAGCAGATGCACAGAGAGCTCTTGAAATTCAAACACTATATCAAAAGGCTATACTGTTAGCAGGCAAAGCAGCATTTTTATCAAGAGAACGGGCTTTTGAATTTAGCCAATTAATTTAAGCCAGGCCCTAGATACCGAAACCCAATTAAATTTAAATCTGATGATTTGACAATTTAGGACCAAACCAATTGTAAGAAATTAATAGGTTATTAAGCGTATATAAAAAGAGGGCACTTGAAAATCGGTGTGAGAGTGAAATGTCATTTGGCAAGGGAACAGCTCTCAGCTCTGAAAGAAAGAATCGCTGGCTCTCACAGAATTCTCTAAGCTCTCAGAAAACCATCATCTAAGCTAAAGGTACAGCAGGACTCTTAGCTCATATTCCTGACACAAGAATTTGATGGAGAGAGGTGTTTCTGATTGAGGACCAGTGGAGAGGGCACAGAGCATTCTGGAAGGCTTATCATGGCTGTAATTTTGAGACACTAAGTTTCAATTTAGTTTTCTTATTCATTTGGGTTCTTTAAGTCAGACCTGTATCTATCGGAATCGCATACTATTAGGATTTTGCTTTATTTGGCAGTAGTTAATAGTTAAGGGGAATTGTTTGGTTTGTTAGTAGTTCTGTTAATTTGTTTTCTGTTAGAGTTAGATAAATAACTTGTTACTTGTTGATTATAAAATGAGTATCAGAGATTTCTTTCACTTAACCACTCCTTTATAACCGATTACAAGGTGAGGTGTGCTTCTCTGGGTGTTTCAGTTTTAGTTATTGGGGGGGGGGGGGCACCCTCTCCTTCATAACACTGCCCTTCAATGCTGCCTCTCAGGCTGCCACAGTAACTCTCATTGTAACGCTGCAGCAAGATCACTGTGTGCTCAGGATCACACCCCAAGCTCAGGAATTGCACCAGGCTGTATCTCCAGGCTCTTCACTCACTGTCAGAACACTCACTCATTCTGAGAATTCGCTCACTCTGAGCCTACCCTGAGTGCTCACACTATCCCTCCTTGCTTTGTGATTTAACACAGACTCAAAAGTCAGGAGTAGTATCGAATCAGAGATAGTAGGAACTGCAGATGCTGGAGAATCCGAGACAACAAGGTGCAAGGCTGGATGAACACAGCAGGCCAAGCAGCATCATAGGAGCAGAGAGGCTGACGTTTCGGGCCTAGACCCTTCATCAGAAAAGGGGGAGGGGAAGGGGGTTTTGAAATAAATAGGGAGAGAGTGGGAGGCGGATAGAAGAGGGATGGAGGAGAGGATAGGTGGAGAAGAAACAAACAGGTCGAAGAGGCGGGGATGGGGCCAGGAAAGGTGAGTGTAGGTAGGGAGTTAGGAAGGGGATAGGTCAGTCCAGGGAGGACGGACAGGTCAAGGGGGCGGGATGAGGTTGGTCGGTAGGAGATGGAGGTGCGGCTTGAGGTGGGAGGAGGGGATAGGTGGGAGGAAGAACAGGTTAGGGAGGCAGGGACGAGCTGGACTGGTTTTGGGATGCGGT
>NC_063353.1:49761930-49773846 GCF_021869965.1 Rhincodon typus | reverse complement strand
GCCTCCCTAACCTGTTCTTCCTCCCACCTATCCCCTCCTCCCACCTCAAACCGCACCTCCATCTCCTACCGACCAACCTCATCCCGCCCCCTTGACCTGTCCGTCCTCCCTGGACTGACCTATCCCCTTCCTAACTCCCTACCTACACTCACCTTTACTGGCTCCATCCCCGCCTCTTCGACCTGTTTGTTTCCTCTCCACCTATCGTCTCCTCTATCCATCTTCTATCCGCCTCCCACTCTCTCCCTATTTATTTCAGAACCCCCTTCCCCTCCCCCCTTTCTGATGAAGGGTCTAGGCCCGAAACATCAGCCTCTCTGCTCCTATGATGCTGCTTGGCCTGCTGTGTTCATCCAGCCCTGCACCTTGTTGTCTGGTAAAATCTGGTACAGATTTCTATTCTGATTTAATATATTAACTTTGGCAGCACTGTCTCTCTAACATAAGTCGTGTCGGCAGCTACCTGAGTGTGAGAGATAACACAGTGAGGAGCTGGATGAACACAGCAGGCCAGGCAGCATCAGAGGAGCAGGAAAGCCGATGTTTCGGGTTGGGACCCTTCTTCAAAAATCTGGATTTCTGTACAAGGGTCCTGACCCAAAATGTCAGCTTTCCTGCTCCTCTGATGCTGCCTGGCCTGCTGTGTTCCTCCAGCTCCACACTGTGTTATCTCTGACTCCAGCATCGGCAGTTCTTACTATCTATACCTGAGTGCCAGCACTAGAATTCTTTGTCTCTGTATTTAAACAGTGACAGTGGATCATGGTGCAATAACAACGTGTATGAAGGTGAACTGTTCAGTAAGTAAACCAGCAGGAATGTACCTAAACCCTATTAAATGTCTCTGTTAACCTTCTACCTGCCAATTCTCACTGTCTTTACTGTTCCCAACAAATCAAGTTCAAAATTCTTGATTTGGTGATCTCAGCACAGTGTGGGAATCACAGCCAAGCTCTGGAACTCCATACATCTACATTACAGATTACCTTTTGAACCCTTATTTGACTGATCTTGACAGCTCTACCTCACTTCAGTGTTATAATCATCATTTAGAATCCATTTTTAAGCATTTAATGAAAGGTCCCAGGCATGAATTGTTAATTCTCTCTCTTCATAGGCTATCAAGTCTATAAATATGTTGATGGGACCAAGAGACAATTCATAGCATAAAAATGATATTTGAATTCTGAAATAAAAATCTAAAGCTTCCAGTAGTAATTATGGCCATTGTCACCTCTTTCAACAAACAAAATTACATTGTATTCAGTAAGTAATTTCTTCATCACAAATATAACTTTAGTATTTAATGCTGCTAAGATAGGATAACCACTTATGATAAATATACTCGGATTAAATGCAATAACTATGGAGTCTTCATCCAGATCAGAAGATGTTAAACCAGACATTAAACATTGGTTAGACAGAATCCAAGCATTGCCTTTCTAAGTCAGAGTTTTATTTCAACTCACAAAACTGCAACCACACTGATGTCAGGTTCCCCAGTTATCCACCCAGTCAAGTGCTCACACAATTATCCCAGAACGTATAGAACATAGAACAGTACAGCAAAGTACAGGCCCTTCAGCCCACGATGTTGTGCCAACCTATCATCCTACTCTAAGATCAAACTACCCCGCATACCCTACATTTTACTATCCTCCATGTGCCCATCCAAGAGTCACTTAAATGTCCCTAATGTATCTGATTCCACTACCACTGCCGGCAGCGCATTTCACACACCCACCACTCTCTGTGTAAAGAACCTCCCTCTGACATCTCCCCTATACCGTCCTCCAATCACCTTAAAATGATGCCCCTCAGAATAGTCATTTCCACCCTGGGAAAAAGTCTCTGGCTATCCACTCTATCTATGCCTCTTATCATCTTGTAAACCTCTATCAAGTCACCTCTCATCCTTCTTCGCTCCGATGAAGAAAGCCCTAGCTCCCTCAACCTTTCCTCATAAGACTTGCCCTCCAGTCCAGGCAGCATCCTACAATATTCCAAGTGTGGTCTAACTAGGGTTTTTTAGAGCTGCAGCATAACCTCATGGCTCTTAAACTCAATTCCCCATATGACACACCATATGCCTTCTTTACAACCCTATCAATTTGGGTAGCAACTTTGAGGGATCTATGGACGTGGACCCCAAGATGCCTTTGTTCCTCCACACTGCCAAGAATCCTGCCATTAACCCTGTATTCTGCATTCAAATTCAACCTTCCAAAATGAATCACTTCACACTTTTAATCATCCTCATCTGTTCCCTCAATCCATTTGCTCTCAGCAATCCCTGCCAGATTCTGTTCAATGATAACAGATAAAATCCTGTGTGTAATTCAGACCCTGGTCAGTATCAGTCTGTCCAAAATGTTGGTCTGAAAGACAGCAGCATCACCCTGGCTCAGTAAAGGTGTTCTTCTGAGAGGAGGTTAAAATACAGTATTTAAGACAATGAAAGGGAATTTCAGGAAATAGTTGTGTAATTGGTATAGAGACATTTGAGGTGAAGGTGGATAAACAACTGATGGGGTCAGGAAAATAAAGTTCTAAGTTGATAATATTTAGATGGGGAAAGATAGGAGGAAGCTCAAAGAAGTGGAGCCCAAACACTGGAATGGACTAGATTGGTTAAATTCTACCCATTAACTCCGGTTCTCTCTTACCAGATGCTATTGCACTTATCCACAAGGTTCAGGATTTATTTCAGATTCTCAGCATCCACAGTGGGAACAGATGGCCATCATGGTCAAAGTAAACCCCAAGGACATGGATGCGGATTAGGAAGAAGCTAAAGACCTCACATCAATGGTCAAGGTCAGGAACTGCATCTTCAAAAGCCATATCCTTCCATCCTCACTCTATCAGACTCCAAATACTCATCTACCAGAGTCACCCATCAATATTTACAACATCCATGGCTTGGAGGAAGTGGTCTGACCAGAATCCCCAAAAGTCCAAACCAATATCTTCTTCAACTACAGCAGCACATTGTATTACTTTAACCAACTCTGCAAATTACCAATCACTATCACAAACTCAAACAGACCCAGTCAAAATGAATTAGCAACCAAGCCACAGGATGCTGGTGATCCCTTTAAAAAGAGCTGAAAGAATAACCTTTCCAGCTGCTGAATGCATCTTCAGCTCTATGTTTAACAGAGGATCTCAGCTGTAGAGGCAGCATTCATATCAAATCAGCGTTACCCACTGACTGACAGAATGATTTGCTGAAGAAGGGTTACTGGACTCAAAACATTAACTCTGCTTTCACTCTACAGATGTTGGCAGACCTCCTGAGATTTTCCAGCAAATTCTGTTTTTGTTTGTTTCAGAATGATTTGCTGACTCTATAACTTCATCTGTACAGTCCTAATACCCACACTATTGACCTCTCCAAAGTGGTATCTGGTAGAGACCATATCACAAGAGTGAATGCAAGTGCGAGTACATTTTGGTTTCAAAATGGCATCATTACTGCAGAACCACCGGTGCTATAGAGATGAATTTTGCAGCTGTCAGTGTCTTTTTTTCAGAAAATATAAGCAACTGCAAGGGGTCCAATTGCATCTTTTTGCGCTACAGATCATGACAAAGAATTATCAATAAGGTAGTAAAAAAGACTATGAGGCTTGGTTCAGTGAAAAGGCCAAAGCATTGATTCATTCAGCATGAGGCTATTTAGAGCTGGCATTATTTCTGCACTTGGGCTGCTTTCCTTTTTCAAGCCAGATTGAAATCTCAGATCAAAACAAAAACTTCTTCATAAACTGTTTCTTTGACTAACTGAGCAACTAGCTGTTCTATAGAACCGAAGATTATGATAAATTCCAATCTGTATACCATCTGCTGGGAAACATTAGGTTGAATAAAGTGAATGCTGCACCTTAGTTGTAGTCAAATCAATCAGAGAAAAATATTATCCATAAGTCCAACTGAACTGATCAGATGACAGCAAACATGAAAAGATGGAAAATGGAGATGATGAAGTTAACAAATGTAGCTCTTCAAGGACGGATGAAAACTACACCGTGATGACTCGTGCATAAATCTGCGGGAACCTGAGGACATAATCTTGCACAGATGGCATTTTAATAAGAAAAATTACATGTGTGATTGGATCAATTTGTGAATTGGTGGAGTCAGTCCAAATGCAGTTTTCATTCCAACAAAAGCATTCATTTTTATTTTTTCCTGCACTTCTGCATAAAAGTACATTGCTTCACCCTCAGCACAGGGAGAGATCAGAGCAGCAAAGGATAAAAATACATGACAGTGTCACAATGGATGGATTCCAGACCAACTCTTGAACTTAGAATGACAAAAGGTAATTCAATTGAGTGTTTTTTAAACAGAAAAGTCCCAGCATTCCTGTACAGAGGGATAAGATTACTCCAGAACTAAACTAAACAACTTGTAACCACGTGAACCATTCTGACACCATGTTAACTAACCTTTCTAACTTGTTACCATGCAAATTAACCTAACACCATGTTAACTAACCTAACCAACTTGTTACCATGCTAACAAATCTGTTACATGTTCATGTGCATGTTCAACAAGTAACTGTTTTCCATATCTGCATAGAAATTAACAGCATTTTTTTTGAAAAAAAACAAACATCAGGTTTCTATCCGAAATAATGACTTTTACAAATGACTAAAAATACATGATTGACTAATCCTTATTTTCTTTCTGTTGGAAATGTATACTTTGCAGAAAGAAATGTTCATGTTTTATCCTTATCAGCTTTGGCACTCATCACAAAATTACAGTCTCTTTTGAGGAGAGTCCCCAGACACTTGCATTCCCGATGGTTTCACACCCCTGTTTTACTGAGTAATAATTCAGAGCAATCATTTCCATGCACTTCCCCAAGTTTTTGGAAAGTTTCCTAAATCCATTCCATTATAGCCTGTCCCAGTGATTCTCCACCTCTGACCATGCCAGGACTGAATTCCCAACATCTGTAGGTTGTTGTAAGATGCACCTTTTTGATTAGAAACCACCCCATCCCATCCCACATCTGAGTGGTAGCTCACAAAGTCAATCAGCTTCTGCTTTCTGCTGGCTACATAAAACTGCCTCTGACAGGGAAACCTCTAACCTGATCTCAAAATAACAGTGAACAAGCCATTCAGCCCACCAAGCTTGTGCTGATCTGTGATGCCTTTCTAAACTAAAACCCTTTTGCCTCTATGTGGTCTGTATCCTTCTATTCCTTGTCAATTCAAATATCTGTCAAGATGCCTTTTAAACATTGCTATTGTATCCACTACCCCCTCTAGCTGTGCATTCCAGGCACTTACTGCCCTCTGTGTAAAAAAAAAATCTGCCTCTCACATCTTCTTTAAACCTGCTCCGTTTTGCCTTAAACCTATGTCCCTGAGTAATTGACATCTCTACACTTGGAAGAAAGATTCTGATTAGCCATCCTATCTATTCCTGTCATAATTTTGTAAACTTCTATCAGGTTGCCCCTCAGCCTCCGATGTTCAAGTGGAAACAAAAAAAAAAGTCTTCCTCTGACCTCTTCCCCATGGCAACTTAATGCAGGCATTGTTGGCTGAGCCAGAAATCATTGCCCAATGTTACTTACCTATGAGAAGCTGGTGGGGAGCTGCATTCTTGAGCTGCTGCAGTCTACTTCCTAGGTAGGTGGACCCACAATGCCATTGGGGAGAAAATTCCAAGATTTTGATCTAGCGACATTGGAGGAATGGCGATATAGTTCCAAGTCAGGATGGTGAGTGACTTGGAGGGGTGTTTTCAGGTGGTGGTATTCCCATGTATCTCTTTCCAACAAGTTGACATTGGGGGATCCCATTATGGTGATGATATTGAATGTCCAGGGTGACGGGTAGATTTTCTTTTGTTGGAGTTTGTCATTGCTTGGCACTGGTGTGATAAGAGTGTTACTTACCATTTCTCAGCCTAAGCCAGTTATAAATGCTTTTTTTCATTCTTCTATTAAAATATAGTTCACTAGTTCACTTCACTTCAAATGAAGGACCAAATCAAAATGTTTCCTTCAGTAAAAGAAAGAAAAACTTTGTTGCTTCTAATCCCAAGAAAAACCTTTAAACACATTTTGATAATGTGGTAATTTCAGCTCAGACTATGTTTTATTTATTGTTTCAGAGATAGTAGGAACTGCAGATGCTGGAGAATCTGAGATAGCAAGGTGTAGAGCTGGATGAACACATCAGGTCAAGCAGCATCAGAGGAGCAGGAAAGCAGAAGAAGGGTCTAGGCCCGAAATGTCAGCTTTCCTGCTCCTCAGATGCTGCTTGACCTGCTGTGTTCATCCAGCTCTACACCTAGTTATCTTAGGTCTTATTTATGATGGCTTCATCAACTTAGCTTGACCTTTGGTCAGGTAATCACAGCAGCTTTCTTAAGTTTCTGTTTCTTTTTTTCACTTCTTATGTCTATTTTAGTCTGTGCAAGATCTCAGGTATTAAAACCTGATGACGGAAGTTGAAAATTTATTGTCCATTTTTACCATTATGATTAAAGCAATTTGGGGACATAGCACTTGGGACTTGAGGAACCGATATCTTCGAAAGCAAGAGCTCAAATGTGTGGGAATGCCAGACAGTTCTGGTGAAATCATTAAATGCGATAATGATTTTAACATGATCAGTGTTCTTTAATTTCATTGTTACTTATTGCAACTGTCAGGTCTAGTTTCAAACTGAGTGGTTATTTATGATTACCTTTTTAAAGAATATAAATGGTGTGATCGTCAAATAAAATCAGTGGACAATCTATCTTCTTCAAAAATTCCATTGTGGGAAGGTCACCTTGGGGTCACATGTTTATCATGTTACACAGCTTCATGCTGCCATAATAAATTCCTCTTGTCTCATTGACATTTAATGAAGGTTTTGAGAATGATATCCCTTCGCTACAATGAACATGTTTTATACATTCTTATCCATTATAAAATTTATCTGAATTGCATTGTATTTAAACAAAGAATATTGCATTCTAGCAAAGTCAAATCTTGGTAAACCATAATATTATGAAATATTCAAATATACAATTCTCAAAATTGTGTGGTAGGTGTCTACAGATGTAATTTTATAATCAATACTTATAGCAATATTTAAACTTCACCAACAAATGAACAAAAGAATATGAAACAGCTCCTTCATAGACTCAGTTATAGTTTTTCTCAATAAGTGCTCCTGTTCTGAGGTAGACAAGAGAAAACAGTTCTGAACAGGTCAATGACATTAGCCTCAAACATTCTGCTTTAAGCAATGGAATGATCTAGCAGAAACCTTCAGTGGGTCTCCTTCATATATCCCTCCCCTTCTTCCTTTTCTGCTCACGTTCCTGAATAAAGCCTCCATTGACTAACTTGAGTTTTCCTATAAAACTTGCAATGGGATTTGATGATGAAATCTAACTGTTGCTGTCTGGCAAGGGCAGACTCTCGGACTGCTCTGTCTTCCCACCATGGAACTTGACATTGGGGGGTGCAATCACGGCAGTCAGCATCGTATTGTCATTTCCCTCTGTCTGTACCCTGGTAGTGTGGGCTAAAGCTAATGAAAATCACCCACATCCTATTCTTTAATCTCTTAAAACAAATCATCACATATTGGTTGAACTGCCATATGGTGCTGTTGTTTTCTTCAGTAGAGTAACTTCTAACTGCTAGTAACATCTCATTGCTAGTATGCCACTGGCTATTTATAACTAAATTACACTGGATTTGTCTTAAATATACTGTCTGGAATTGCCAGACACTCAAGGCAGTATGCAATTCTGTTACAGTCAGAAACAGCTCAGGTTATTTCCAATAACCCTGACCTCCCACTGTGAGTGCATTGTTGGCTGTAATCACAAGCCCACAAGCTACCAGTGATAGTTAGGGAAGTTAGCACGCTGGAAATAAAGAAGCAACTTATCTTAACTTTCAAATAAAGAAAAAAAATCACCCTATTCAGACAAGTATGATATTAAACTGGGGGAGTATCTGCTGGATATAGAAGTTACTTCTGTTGAAAACATTTTTTTTTCAATTATTTCACGGTCTGTTCTTGTTGCTTGCAATTAGGCTGACATTTCTTTGCCATTCCAAATCAACCCTGAACTGAATGGCTTGCTGGGCCATTTCAGAAGCAGATAAAAGTCAACACCCATGACAGTGGGTCTGGAGTCACATGTAGGTCCGACCAGGTAAGGATGGTAGATTTTCTTCCCTAAAAGACATTAGTGAATCCAATGGGTTTTTGTGACAATCATTGTCCCTGAAATAGAGTTGCATGGAAAGTGAAGGAATCCTAGATCCAGAATGAGACCTCACCAATAAAGGTACTGAAAATAATATTCAGTTTTCCTGTTCCCACTGTTTTGTCTATCAATGGCTAAAATCCAGCAATAGTAAAATGTGAAAACTTTTGCAAAATATCTTTGCCGATTTGTGTATTATCATTAATTTCTTGTTTTGTTCTAAAAAGGAGGTTGCATTAAGCCTAAAATCTGGAACTGGAAATAGACAATCAGAAAAGATTCAAAATGAAGCTGAAATGTGTTTGAAGCATCATCTGTGCTAGACATGCCTTGAAAAGCTTCCTTAATATTGATGTTGAGCACATTTAATCATCTGCAGCTTAATGTGATTGGAGCCTGGGAAGAAATGCCTCATTTCAGAACATCAGATAAACAGGGGGTGACTCCCTTAATCCTTTTAATAATCTCATGTTGATAATGCAGCTACTGACCTTTCTGTTTCGGAGAACTAGACATAAATGAAGCAGCTGTTACAAATGTTTACTCACGGTTGTCATAGAAATGGTTAATAATGAACCTAATTTGAAGAATTTGGCTGTTGACAAAATACATTAAAAAGGAACAAACAGTATGGCCCGAGATAGTAAGAACTGCCGATGCTGGAGAGTGAGATAACACAGTGTGGAGGTGGATGAACACAGTAGGTCAGGCAGCGTCAGAGGAACAGGAAAGCTAATGTTTTGGGTCGGAACCCTTCTTCAGAAAGCATCCGCATGTGTTAACAAAGAGCCAAGGGCTGAGTGATTCTACCCTAAAGAAGATTCTCACCCAGCAAATCCAGTATTATTTTGCAGTGACAAAACATTTTTAGACAATTCAACAGGAGGTTGCAGATAAAAAGAAACACTGGTGTGCTGAGGAATCAAACAACTTCACATTCAGCTGAGAATGCTATTACACATGACGCTTTTACTCACACACTCAATATCGATTATTATCTCTCCATTAACCAAGAGCACAGCATTTTGTAAAGAAAATGGCTTGTAGCCAGCACCAAATGTAAAGACACAAGTGAAAGCCTTTTATTTCTGATGACGTTCATTACAGCTTCTATGACTCCATCCCAGCAAATTTCATGCTTGAATTAATGACAAGTAGGTTTTTTTTTTAAATACAGAAACGCTCATACACAGACCAGAGCCGTTCTTTTGTCCCTCTCCAAATTGCCTGTGGTAAGACAAGTATGGGTGACAATTAGAACAACCTCATCAAAGGGTTTCAGTTTCTATTCAGGCTAGTTCACATTCTTCAGAGGGTTGCGATAATGTTACGTTATTAAGGCTCACAAAAGAATTTGCCCATTCATTGTAAAGTTGCAAAAATTAAGGCATCTTCAAATGGAATCACAAATTGAAATGTGGTAAACATTTCTGATCTTGACCCCTTGATAAGGCAGTCCAATAATTTTGTCACATAATAACATTTGTTTCTCTACACAATTGGTTAAACTTAGAAGGGATTGTAAAAGTGTCGGTTTGGGAAATACACAATATAAGTCAATTGTCCAAAGGACATAAAGCTACGAACCATTCTGAGGCGAATTTTGGTTACCTGAATAAACTGTCAAAAGTAAACTTTGATTCATCAGCTTGAGATAAATAGATTCCCTTACAAGGGTAATACCCTCTCCACAACTACCCTGTCAAGTCCTCTAAGAATCTTCTATGTTTTATCAAGGTTGCCTCTCCTTCTTCTAAACTCTAATGACCACTCACCCAAACTACCCAATCCCTCCACATAAACCAGTCCCTCATACCCAGTATTAGCCAAGTGAACCTTCTGTGAACTGTCTCCAATGCCAGTATATCTTTCCTTAGACAAGGGACCCAAACTGTTCACAATATTCCAGCTGTGGACTGACTGCCTTGTATAGATTTAGAAAAAAAACTTTCTATTTTTACACTCCATTCCCTTTGAAATAAACATCGAAATTCCATTTGCCTTCCCTATTAGCCACTGAACTTGGATGCTCACTTGTTGTGATTCATGGGCGGAGAATCCCAAATCCCTCTGCTCTGTAGCTTTCTGCAGTCTTTCTCTATATAAATAATATTTAACTCCTCTAATTTTCCTACCATAGTGCATAATCTTACATCTTCCCACATTATATTCCATATGTCAAATTTTTGCTCATTTGCTTAACCTGCCTATATTCCTTCTGCAGACTCAATCATCTTCACCACTTGTATCATCCATAAATTTGGCAATAGTATGTTCAGTTTACTCATGCAAGACATTAATTTACTGTAGATAGTGCACACTGCTGCTACAGAGTATCTGTAGTGGAGGTGGTGAATACTTGTGGATGTGGCATCAATCAAGTGGGCTGCTTTGTTCTGGATGGTGCCAAGCTTCTTGAGTGTTGTTGGGGCTGCACCCAGCCAGGCAAATGGGGAATATTCCATCACACTCCTGACTTGTGCCCTGTAGATGGGGGACAGACTTTTGGAGTCAGGAGGTGAGTTACTTGCTGCAATATTCCTAACCTCTGCCCTGCTCTTATAGTCAATGGTCAATGGTAACCCCCAGGATGTTAATAGTGGGAGATTCTGTGATGGTAATGCCATTGAATGTCAAGGAGCGGTGGTTAGATTCGCTTTTATTGGAGATGGTCATTGCCTGGCATTTGTGTCGTGCAAATGTTACTTTCCATTTGTCAGCCCAAACCTGGATATTTTCCAGCCCTTGTTGCATTTGAGCACGGACTGTTTCAGTATCTGAGGAATCACTAATGCTGCTAAACATAATGTAATCATCAGTGAACATCCCCACTTCTGACCCTATGATGGAGGGAAGGTCATTGATGAAGCTGCTGAAGATGTTGGGCCTAGGACACTATCCTGAGGAACCTACATGCCAGGTATGACTACAACCAGCAGAGTTTGCCCCCAGATTCTCATTGATTCCTGTTTTGCTAGGGCTCCTTGATGTCACACTTGGTCTAATGCAGCCTTGATGTCGAGGGCTATCACTCTCATCTCACCTCTGGAATTCAGCTCTTTTGCCTGTGTTTGAACCAAACAGGTAATGAGGTCAGGAGCTGAGTGGCCATGATGGATACCAAACCACATGGACAGGATAAAAGAAAATAACTACCTCCCCTCAGAATGAAAATTAAGAGGTCCTCATCATCTTGCTGAAAATTGTGAGTGACTTGACTTTGGCTGATTACTATGCACTCCACTGTATATTAACTGGCTGACTCACTGCATAAATGGTCTAGGTCTCATATTCTGCTGTTGTTGTGTGAATATTTAGCATGTACCAGTCTACAAAAGAGATGGGACTAGGGGATTCAGATGTTTTAAAGTAATTCTTTTTTTCCATGACATTAATGATATGCATTTGAGCTGAACACCAGCTCTCAGCTATTGGTTCTTCTTCAGGGTCAGATGTCATCATGACATCACCATTGACATCACTTCCACAATGCCATGGACTTAACCCTTTACTCTACACATGTCGTTGAGACAGGAAGATACAAGAATGATGCAGTTAGTGGTAAATTATTCAACATAATCAGTCATAGCAGAATCAGAGAATTTGAGTGCGCAATTAGCAATCCGACACTTCCGCCATCTGCAATCCGACCCCACCACCAAAGACATC
>NC_063353.1:49740556-49761430 GCF_021869965.1 Rhincodon typus | reverse complement strand
CCCAGATCTGCTCACAGTACTCTAAGTGGGGTCTAACTAGGGTTTTGTATAACTGCAGTATAACGTCTGCACCCCTATACTCCAGCCCTTTAGATATGAAGCATTCCATTAGCCTTCTTGTCTATTTTTTGTGCCTGCTCATGGCATTTTAAAGAGCTAAGAACCTGAATCCCCAAATCTTGTTGGATATTCACTGTATTTAACTTGGTGCCTTCTAAAAAATACCCTGCTCGATCCTTTTTATTCATAGAGCCATACAGCATGGTAAAAGACCCTTCAGTCCAATGAGGCCATGCTGAACATAATCCCAAACTAAACTAGTCCCACCTGCCTGCCCCTGGCCCATGTCTCTCCAAACCTTTCCTATTCAGGTATCCATCTGAATGTCTTTTAAATGTTGTAATTGTACTCATATCCAACACTTCCTCAGGACGTTCATTCCTCGTGCGAACCACTCTCTGTGTAAAAAATTTGTCCCTCATGTCTTTTTTAAATCTTTCTGCTCTCAACTTAAAAATGTGCCGCCTTCTCTTGAAATCCCCATTTTTGGGAAAAGACAACCCTATCTATACTCCTCATGATTTTATAAACTGCTCTCAACCTCCTAAGCTCCAGTGAAAAAAGTCCCAGCCTAACCAGTCGTCCTTTATAACTCCAACCTTCCTTAATCAGCAATATCCTGGTAAATTTCTTCTGAACCCTCTCCAGCTTGATAATATCCTTCCTACAACTGAGTGACCAGAGCTGGACACAGTATTCCAGAAGAGGCCTCACCAATGTCCTGTACAACTTCAACATGATTTCCTACCTCCCATATTGAAAGGACTAAGCAATGAAGGCAAGCGTGCCAAATACCTTTTTAACCACCCTGTCTATATGTGATGCAAACTTCAAGGAATTATGTAGCTGAATCCCTAGGTCCCTCTGTTCTACAAAACCAACCAGGGTCCTATCATAAATTGTATAAGCCCTACCCTTGTTCTTTTTTGTCTGAAATGGATAAGCTTACATTCGTATTAAAATCTATCTGCTACAGCCTTGCCCAATCACCCAATCTATCAATATCCTGTTGTAATTTTAAGATGTCATCAATACTATCTTCAATATTGTCTAATTTTGTGTTGTCTACAAATTTGGATATTTGACTGCTTTATATCATTATACAAGTCATTAATGAATATTGTGAGTAATTGATGCCCCAACACAGATCCCTGTGGGACATTACTAGTCACATCCTGCCAATTTGAGTAACTACTCATTATTCCAGCTCTCTGTTTCCTGCCACTCAACTAATTTCCTTTCGATGTCAGGAACTTGCCCTCAATTGCTGGCTAGGCCAATATTTATTACCTATTCCTAATTCCCCAAAAGGCAATTGAGAGTCAACCACAGTACTCTAGGTCTGGAGTCACATGGAGGTCAGATCAGGCCAGGACAACAGTTTTGTTACCAAAGAGGCATTAGTGAACCAGATGGGTTCTTTTTCCCCCTCTGTCAAGTTTTGTTGTGGCATTCTTAATTCCAAGTTTTTATTGAATTAAAATTCCACCAGCTGCCGTGGCAGGATTTGAACCCCGGTCCCCAGAATGTTACCTATGTCTCTGGATTAACAGTCTATCGGCAATACTACACAACCGTCACCTCTCATGTTCTGCGAATGGTGGTGGTGAGTGGTGTTCCCATGTATATGCTGCCCTTGTCCTATGAGGTGGAAGTGGTAGTAGGTTTGAAAGGTGCTGTCTAAGTATCTTTTGTGAATTTCTGCAGCGTTTCTTGTAGATAGTACTCACTACTGCCATTGAGCGTTGGTGGTGGAAGAGTGAATGTTTGTGGATGTGGTGCCAATCAAGTGAGCTGCTTTGTCATGTAGGGTCGAGGCCCGAAACATCAGCCTTCCTGCTCCTATGATGCTGCTTGGCCTGCTGTGTTTATCCAGCTCTACGCCTTGTTGTCTCTTGTCATGGATAGTGTCAGGCTCTTTGAGTGTTGCAGATAGTGGACAGACTTTGGAGAGCCGGGAAGTGAGTTACAGATGAACTAAAGCCTAGGGATGTGTATAAATGGATATTCAACCAATAACAACTAAGTTTTTTTTTAAATTTAAGGGTGCAGCACGGTGTCTCCGTGGTTTGCACTGCTGCCTCACAGCACCGGGGACCCGGGTTCAATTCCACCCTTGGGCGACTGTCTGTGTGGAGTTTACACATTCTCCCCGTGTCTGCGTGGGCTTCCTTTGGATGCTCCGGTTTCCTCCCACAGTCCAAAGATGTGCAGGATAGGTGGATTGGCCATGCTAAATTGCCCGTAGTGTCCAGGGATGTTTGGGTTAGACATTGGGAAATGCATGGGTAAGGGAATAAGTTAGGTGGGATGTTCTTCAGAGGGGCAGTGTAGACTTGTTGGGCCAAATGGCCTGTTTGCACACTGTAGGGATTCTACGATTCTATGAACATATCACTGATTGGTCTCAGGAATGGTGACGCATTGTCAATAATAAGGCTCCTCTGCCTGTCAACAGCTCCGTGATTGGCTTCTGGGTAACTGCTTAAACTGATAGGTGTGAAAATTTAGTTAGAAGCCATTGAACCTCTGGAAAGGAAGGAGCTGTCCTCTCTGCAGTAAAAAAACACTTCAAGCCTGAAGAAAGCAAATGCTTTCTTCCTTCATCTGTTTCTGTAAGCTGTAGCTCCTAACCAATAATTCAGATACTTTATAAATTGTCAACTATTCGCCCTGTGCTTCCTGCAAGCAAGTGAAACTCATTGAAGAAGGAAGATTAAGGAGGAGAACACCCTGCTAATCAGTGAACACTGTGGGCAGGGAACATTGAACTGTCTTCCCAATCATTCCCTCTGCCCATTTCACCCATTTCTTTTTGTATCTGTCTCTACGTCTGTGCAGGGGAGTTTGAGAAGTGTAGAGTTTTAACCAGTAGGGATGTGCAACAGTTCCCAAATGTGTACCTGTAACTAGAGACTATTTATTTGTCATAAACAGTGATTCTTGTTAAGTACAGAAACCTGGACAGTGCTTTGTGTCAAACTGGGTCTAAATGACAGGGGAATTGTAGAATTCTGTGTTCTTTTTAAAATCTTTGATTTTTGTGACAACTCCAGACAGACTGGATACATTACCCCATTGAATCATGACACATGAATATTACTTTCCATTTGGCAGCCCAAGCCTGGATATCATCCAGATATTGTTGCATTTGGACATGGACTGCTTCAGTATCTGAGGAGTCACGAATGGTGCTGAACATTGTGTAATCATTGGCGAAAATCCCCACTTCTAACCTTATGTTGGAGGGAAGATCATTGATGAAACAGCTGAAGATGGTTGGGCCTAGGACACTGAATCTGAGGAATTCCTGCAGAGATGTCCTGGAGCTGAGATGATTAAACGCATCAATGTACAAACATACTAATTAGGAGCAGTTATCAACCAAGAACCTCCAACAGCCACAATCATCTTCTTTATTATTAGAGATAGTAAGAACTGCCGATGCTGGAGTCAGAGATAACACAGTGTGGAGCTGGAGGAACACAGCAGGCCAGGCAGCATCAGAGGAGCAGGAAAGTTGACGCTTCAGGTTGGGGCCCTGCTTCAGAAAAATTATTTTTCTGAAGATGGGCCCCGACCCGAAATATCAACTTTTCTGCTCCTCTGATGCTGCCTGGCTTGCTGTGTTCCTCCACCTCTCTATTATTAGGTGTTGAAAGTCACTGTTGAGTCTGCTTGCTTCCCCAGTCTGACAGAATATTCCAGATCATCATAACATGCTGAGTAAAACAAAATTCTTCACCTCTCTGCTGGCTTTGTTATTCACAATTTTAACCAGGTCAGAAGTTTGGAATCGGGATTATTGTTGGCTTGTGATTCTTGTGTGGAATCATTGAGCATCCGACAAGGTGCCTTCACCAGGATATCTTGCAAAGTTGTGAGGGAAGGATACAAGCAACAATCTATTGCCTGGAACTATTTCCTGCTCGCATTCTTCAGTTGTCTCCAATCCACTGACAGAAAAAATGTTGACAGGTGATAATCCACCCCAGAAACCAACAGAAACTCTGAACAGTGCAGCAGCAACACCTTCTGCTGTGATAAGCAATGATCAAGACGTCTACATTTACAGTAAAGGCCAATGCTGACATCAAACTCTTGTCCTGCCCAGTCAGGAGCTATATTTAACAATTGTAACAGACAGATTCCTTTCAGATTAAATTTCCCTCCTCCTGACAGCTCATTAAAGCTGGAAACCCTCATCCAGGTTTTAACATGAAGCTGAAAGGTCAGACCCTGGTGGCCAACTTGCCATCCATATTTACCCCACAATGTTCAGTCTTTATCAGAAAGATTCTGACATTCTAGTGAGCTGTGCCCTTACCTGTGCTGTGTTCAAGGAGAACATTGTACGGAGGTTAGTCTAATTCATGACACATTTTCCAGATTAAATTCCTTTCGTTACCAACAATGAAAAGAATATTTAATCCTAAAAGTTTTACATGACCGAACTTTATGATAACATCATCATTTGCATTGACAGGGCTTCTAAGCACTCAGCAGAAAAGTACAAGCTTGATTACTATTTGACATTCCTTTGAATCCTTACAGTACACTTTGGCAACGTCCCATCAAATACCTTTTGTATCTAAGTGCCAATCTTCTGCAACAAAGAATGGCTTTGTACTATTTCATGTAAAATGAATTTACCTAATTATTAGGATCCGACAGACTTGTAATCTTCACTTTTAAGTGCAATGTTGATATTTTCATATTTGATGTCAGAAAAAAAAGGTCATCCAATGTGACTTATTTCTGAGAAAGTTGAATGCTAATTCTGTAAAATCATGAAATGTGTTTCAGTTTTGAGTGAGGTTATTACAGAATTATTGAAAGAGAGTAAATGGCCTGTCTATTCTAGGGCAGCCATTTTGAAGAGTTAGCCCTACTATCTCCCCTATCTCCAAGCTTCAGGAATTCTTTTTTTCTTTCAAATACTTCTCTTTTGCATTCTACCATTCAATCAGGCAGCATTACAAGTCCAAAGCATTTGTTGAATAAAAATGATTTATTCATGTTATTTTGTCAATTACCTTCGAAGGTGATTTGAGGGATTTGTGTCCTTAGGTGAGTATTTGCTTGTGGGTCCGGGGTGGATTTAAACAAGAATGGCAAAGAAAAGTTAAGATGGTAAAAATGGCAAAAAGAAAACTTAAAGAATTTGTATCTTAATGCATAAAGGTCTCAGAATAAATAAAATGTCAGAATCATAGAATCCTTACTGTGTGGAAACAGGTCTTTTGGTGCATCAAGACTACTCCCACTCAGGCCTAAACCCCATCCCCCAGTCTATCCCTATAACCCTGCATTTCCCATGGCTAATTCGTCTAGCCTGCATATCCCTGGTTACTACGGGCAATTTAGCATGGCAATCCGCCCTAACCTGCACATCTATGGGTTGTGGGAGGAAACCCATGCAGACACGGGGAGAATGTGTGAACTCCACACAGTTGCCCGAGGGTGGAATTGAACCCGGGTCCCTGGTGTTGTGAGGCAGCAGTGCTGATCACTGTTTGGGCAGTGTCAATCTACTAAAGTTGTTGTAAATGGATGTTAGCAACCATTGATGTCACTTCCACCAAAGTGATTGCACTGTTTAATATTGGATGTCATTTCTGTTGAAAATCAACTTCATAATATTCACAGTTGGCACCAGGGAAAAAGAAATACTTCAGTTCAGAAGCACAATGTCCATTAAATATAAAAAGGCAAATAAAAATACTTTCTAAATTTCTAAACTGAATATTCAGGAAATAAAACTTACTGCAAGGTGCATTTACCTTCAAATCTAATGGTATTTATTGATTGACAAATATGGCTCTCAAATGTGCAATATTAACTTGGCTGTGACTCGCATTATGAACTGTTTCCTGTGTCTGGATGGATATTTCAACCAACATACATAGATTTTCTGTCTATTGCTGGCAGGAGTTTAGAAAAGAGAATTTGTTTGTATCGAATAGATATTGTGGATTATGGATTATAAGCGTAAGTTGCAATGAAGGTTGTAAGTTTTAATGAAGAAATAAGATGTTAACAAATGGATATGGTAAATTAGGTCAATGGACCAAAATTTGGCAGATGCCGTTTGATGTGGATAAGTCTGAAGTTATCCATTTTGGTCAGAGGAATTGTAAGGAAGATTATTCTCTAAATGGAGAGAAACTTCAGAGTGCTTTGGTGCAGAGGGATCTGGGTGTCCCTGTGTATGAATCACAGAAAAGTCAGCCATGATCGTATTAAATGGTGAAGCAGGCTTGAGGGGCTGAATGGTCTACTTCTGCTCCTGGCATTTCTATGTCCTTCAGTGATGGCCTAGTTATCCTTATCCTTAACTCCCCTCTGGGCAATGAGGGATAGGCAATGAATGCTGGTCTAACTCGTGATGCTTATATCCTGTGAATGAAGTTGAAAAACAAATTGATTTGATTTATCTATTGTCAAGTGTATCTTGTTCCAAAATACAGTGAAAAATGTTGTATAGTGTCTCCACTCTCTGGCATCTTAAAACACAGAAAAATAAACCAAAACATCAAATATAAAGGCAGAAAAGTGAAGAAATAAAGAATGCTCTTATGCTTGTTGGTGAACAAGAATTTGCAAGTCTATCTATGTGCATGAAGGATAGGTAATAGTCTAACAGTCTTTATTTTGTAAATAGCAGGCTATGATCATGTTTGTATAAACTAGCAATAAAGCTTTGCCTCAAAGTTGTGTTCACATGTGAAGGAAAGTTTTTACTGTTTGACCATCATAAAGGATTCCTTTTAGACCAGTGTTCTTTTTTAGTTAAAACTCCACACTGAGAAGGCATTTCATACAATCATTTCACATGCTTAATTATTGATATTCTTGATATAAGGGTACGCATTATGAACTGGTTAGAAATGAATAGATTGTGAGAAGTGGGCAATTGTTCACAGTTTGTTTCAGAAATGAAGTATTGCTCTAATACTTATTCAGCAGTGACTAATATTAACCTGTAACTGGGCTAGAGTTGCACAATGCTACTGAGATACTATCCACACTAGTTAGGGAGTACTTTTTATGGTTTACGCAAAAAACATCACAATGCACAAACAGAGGCTGTGTATGTCGATATCAGGAAGATTGAGCTTAACAAAGGAAAATTCTCCAGTTCTTTGAACAATGCTTGATGTAAAAGTTAGTTTTGATGTCTAATCCTTAATGAATATGTGGTTCTTCAAAATGAGAAAGCAGTTAAGCAAAAATTAAGGAAAAATGAAAGATCTTAGTTCCTAAGGTTGGAGATTGTTACAGCTTCATTTGGTAACAACTTCTCTGAAATTACTTTGCAACATCTGCTTCATGAAAGGCATCATAAAAATATTAATGGCAAATATAACATTTGAGAAGCATGTTGGCAGTTAAGTGATGAAAACGGCATTTTTATTGCTGCTTAGGGATGTTGAGAATGAAACAAAACCTGAAAATTATTTAAAGAAGATGGATGAGCCAATCATTTTGAGTACGTGTCTTTGTAGCTGTCTGGGGTGTTTTGTAATCAATCAATCAATGTCTTCTTTGTTATTTATCTCCACGTACAAAATATCACTTCATTTACAAACATTCCCAGAATGTCATGTCTAGTTTTGGCAGGACTGACTAAACATCTCTGAGAAGGGGCATAATTATTTGGAACTGGTGAACAGTGTACAGATAACAACAATATATTTGCTTAGGAACAGGAACAAGCCATTCACCCCATCAAGACATCTCTGCAATTCAATGGAACATGAATGATCGTGTACCTTCTTGCATTGTTGCCTTATCCATCAATATCATTAGACTTCAGAAACCTGTCAATTTCTGTCTTGAACATGTTCAGAAACTGAGCTTCCACAGTCCTCTGGGATAGAGAATTCCAGAGATTCATCACCCTCTGTGTGAAGAAATTCCTTCACCCTCTCTGTTTTGAACGGTCTGCCCCTTGGTTCTGCACTCACCATACTGGAGAAATGTCTGATGTACAAATACCTTGTCACATCCTGCAGTAATTTTGTTAGTTTCAATGATATGAGCTTTCTTTTTCCAAACTACAGAATACAGGCATTCAGTCTTAGTTAGTCTCATTAACCAACTTCAAGACATCTGTCTCGAAAAGCACCAATGTTTATGACAAATAACACAACAGTAACAAATAAGGAACATGCAGACAATAATATACAGACTGTTTTACCCAGAAATCATATTAGTGACTAAATTTTAACTGGAGTGTTTCCTTTGTTAAACTAGCAGGCAGAGAAACCTCATGTGAATATTTCTACTTCTGAATATGTACCACAGTGTATTCTCATACAGTTCATGAACAACTGACCAAGCTGATCAGGTCTGAAAGGGCATTGCTGCAGACCCAGTCTAGTAGCAGGTGGTGACGGAACCAACAAGAGGGACAACATCCTTCCCAATCTGTCAACTGCAGATGCATCTGTCCATGACAGTATCAGTAAGAGTGACCATCACACAGTCCATGTGGAGACAAAGTCCTGCCTTCACTTTGAGAATAACTTCCATCGTGTTGTGTGGCACTATCCCAGTGTTAGAGGGAACAGACTTCAAAAAGATCTAGCAACTCAAGAGGAACAGGGCTCAGCCCAGGGCTTGTCCACTCCTGTCTGCTTTCTTTCTCTTTATTCTTTTCTCTTTTCTTTAAAGCCTGGAGAGAGACAGGTGAAGGAGAAGGCCTCTGTTGGCAGTGGCAGGATGAGCCAGGCACAGCTCAACCCCAGCCTGAGGTCTCCCAGTGAGTGAGGAGCAGGTCCCAGGCTGATTACCCCGTCACGCACTCGCTGGGTGAGCCGAGGCTCCAGGTCCATGGCTAGGCCCAGGCACTGTAAAGAGCAGAAAGGTTGGCGAAAGGGGGAGGAGAGGACTCTGATGATCAACAACCAGTGGCAACATTTGAAGGAGCGTTGGATGGGGAGCAGGAGGTAGACATCCACAGGCCCATGGCTCCATCTCCGATAAGGCAGTCACCATTGTGCCAATGGCAGACGTCTGTAAAGGGGACCCCAGTGCCCATTGCAGAGATCTTGGTCAATGTCAACCAGCGACTGCAGCAAGTAACATCACGCCACATAACTGTTAGGCAATGACCATCTCCAATTAGAGAGAATCCTTGATCACTCTCTGACATTCAATGAGATCACTATTGCTGAATCCTCCACCTTCAACATCTTTGGGGTTACCATTGACCAGAAACTGATCTAGACTAGCCTTATAAATAGGTTGCCTACAAGACCAGGTCACTGGCTCAGACACTTGGTAACAGTAGTGTGAACCACCCACAAATACACTGCAGAAATCCACCAAGGCTCCTTCAATAGCACCTTTCAAACCATGACCACTACCATCTAGAAGGACAAGAGCAGCAGGTACACGAGAATAGCACCCCCTGAAAGTTCCCCTCTTAGCCACTGACTACTTTAACTTGTCACTGTCACTGGATCAAACTGCTGGAATTGCCTCCTTAAGGGCATTGTAGGTCTACCTACAATGCATAGTCTCCAGTGGTTCAAGAAGGCTACTCACCATTACCTTCTGAAGGGCAACTAGGGACGGGCAATAAATGCTGGCCCAACTGGCGATGCCCACATTCCATGAATGTGTAAAAATATTAAATTGGTTAAGCTAATTTTGCATTTCTGTTGTGATACATTTTCCCTACAGTACACCTTTCCTTCCTGTGGAGAATGCAGTTAACCTTCACTCTCTGACTCCAATCAAAGTGCGTGTCTGAAATCAGGAATTAATTGTATGATGAGCTGCCAAAACATCCAGTTTGTTTAGCTTTAGATTCATGTTACTGGAGGAGAACTCACACAACTGATTATTTCAATGTTCTGCATTCTACAGCCATGCAGCTGGACAGAAATTAAATCTGCTTTGGCTTTAGTGTGTTTTTTTTGAAAGGAATGACTCCTTTCTTTCTTAGAGGTGTAGCAGCACGATGAAGATGATTTCCTCAACTATGATTCCTGTCATGACCCTTTCAGATGGTCACAAGAAGCCACGAACTTAAGACAAGCTAGACAGAAATTAACTGCACAAATTTCCTACTCTCAAATGAAGATTAATTTGTATCATATTCTGATTATTACTCAGTTTGCGAGAGGTGCTACAGTTTGCTCAATGATATTGACAGCATAACAAAGTGGGCATAATGTTAGCAATAGAGTTGTTCATTTTGGAAGGGAGAACATAAATGTAGAAAATCTTCAGAAAGCTGCAACACAAAGGGACTCGGGGGTACTTCTACATGAAACACAGAAACACAGCTGTCGCAGGTAATCAGGAAGGCTCTTGGAATATTATTTCAAGGGGGTTGGAGTATGAGAGTAGGGAAGTCTTACTGCAACTGTACAAAGTGCTGGTGAGTCTGGAGCACTTGGGCAGTTTTAATTCTCTTAGTTTAAGAAACGGTACCATTTCATCGGAAGCAGTTCAGAGAATGTTCAGTTGGATGATCCCTGGTATGGAGGATGTGTTTCATGAGCAAAGACTAAACAGGTTGGGATTCTACTCACTGGAGTTTAGAAGAATGGGAGGTGATCTCATTGAAACATTTCGGATTCTTAAGGGATTTGACAGAGTAAATGCTGAGAGGATGTTTCCCCTCATGGGACAGTCTAGGGCCAAAGGACATAGTCTCAGAATAAAGAGCTGCCAATTTAAAACCGAGATGAAGATGAATTTCTACTCTCAGAAGGTCGAGAGTCTTTGGAACTTGTTGCCACAAAGTGTAGGAGATATGTCCTTGTGTACATTTAAGGGATAGTTAGGGAGATAGATAGATTCTTGAACAGTTGTAGAATCAAGGGTTATGGAGAAACGTAAGAAAGTGGATGTGAGGAATGTTGGATCAGTATTGTATGATCCCATTGAATGGTGGAAAAGGCTCGAGGGGTTGAATGTCCTACTCCTCTTCCTATTTTTAAGGGTCTCATTATAAGAACACTTAGAAATTGCAACAAAACATCTTTCATTATTTGTTTATGTTTAAGTTTCATGAGTTGTGTTCAATTTGAACAAACCAGGATAATGTGTATAAATTTTTGTTTTTGATTTACAGCGTTTGCAGTTCTTTTGGTTTTTAATATGTACGAGTATGGTTTTAGGAATATTAGTTTTATAAACAATAGATTTTCTACATCTGCTTTTGTTTCCTTTCATGCATTACACACTTACATTTAAATTAAATAAAACTTTCTATAAAGTTTATCATCTGAGCAACTGAAAAGTGTGTCTGGATTTCAGGACCACACACAGCGTGATGTTGGGAGCAATTATTGGATACACAAGATTTTGTTGCAGCTGCGCATCTATCATCAACTACTGGTAATTTGACTTCAGTGCAGTATTCTGCCCCAACGAAATACTTCCCATCGAGTCAATATGAGGAAAACAGCACCTTAACTAATGGCGTTTACTGATGGGAAATTATCAAAGAAGCATTTTGAGGGAGGCAAAATTCAGGGAGTGAATACAAAGTCAAATCTTGTACAGGAAGGACAACAAAACCTGGGTTAACAGAGAGAGCAAGAGAATGGAGAAAAGAAACAAACAGAAAGATAAAGTATGGTAGGGTTAACATTTTGATAAATTAGAAATCGCTTCAAAGAATTCACAACATGAAGGAATGATGTCCTTCAGATAAAATGGTTCTTTTTAAAAAATTTTTTTCTCTTTAAATCTGGAAGTGCGCTCGCATTCAACCAAATGTTTTTTTTTTCCCTGTCGTCAAATCACCATGTCACTTTAATAACTATTTTTAGGTAGTGGAAAGGTTGGTTGCTGGTTATTATCACTCATAAAAGTTTTAAAAGGATGTTGGTGTTTTACAATTATAGGAACAGGAGTAGCCATTAGGAGCAGGACCCTCATGGTACAGTGATAATGTTTCCTACCCCTAGGCTGAGAGACCTGGGTTCAAGTCTCACCTGCTCCAGCAGTGTGTAATAATATCTCTGAACAGGTTGATTTAAAAAAAAGGGTTAACTTAGGAAAAAATACTTAGCCATTTGGAGGAAATACAAAATAAAAATGTAACCATTGGAAGGGCCCTTGTGGCACTGTGATAGTGTCCCTACTTCTGGTCTGTTGAGACCTGTGCTCAACTTCCACCAGCTTCAGAGGTGGGTCATAACATTTCTGAACAGAGATAGTAGGAACTGCAGATGCTGGAGAATCCGAGACAACAAGGTGCAGAGCTGGATGAACACAGCAGGCCAAGCAGCATCATAGGAGCAGAAAGACTGACGTTTTGGGCCTAGACCCTTCATCAGAAAAAGATAGGCTATTAAGCCCCTTGAGCCTTATTCTGTGAGATCATAGCTGGTCTGTGGCCTAATTCCATATACCTGCCCTCAGCCCATATCCCTTAGCACCTTTGCTTAGCAAAGTTTATCTGTCTCAAGATTTAAAATTAACAACTGACCTAGCATCAGCTGCCATTTGTGGAAGAAAATTACAAACATCTACACCCTTTGTGTGTAGCAGTGCTTCCTAACGCCTCTCCTGAACAGCCTGGCCCCCATCTTTAACTATTCTGACCTATTTTATCCCTGCAGATGGTAACTTTGTTCAAGTGACAAAAAAAAGCTGCAGATGCTGGAATCCGAGGTAGACAAACAGGAGGCTGGAAGAACACAGCAGGCCAGGCAGCATCTAAAGGAAAGGAGCAGTCAACGTTTCGGGTATTCCCCTTCTCCAGGACTGTTTGGTTGGTGGGGAGGCAGACAGTAGCATAGCACAGCAAAAAATGACCCAATAGATCTCTCTGCTTTATTGTTACGTCAGTTAATGGTGATCCATTGGATTTGTTATCCATTACTGGGAGGACAAATGTGAAGACATTTCCAATACAGCACCATCTGAAGAAAGTACCTTTGAGGTATCCATAGAAGGACAATAGCAAATAATTCATTTGCCTCTATCTTTACTATGTTTCATTTTAAATCTCAATTACTTTATTTATGCAAACTATAGGCTCTGATTCTCATTCATTCATGAAAGAAATAATTCTGCAAAAAAATGGAAATTGCAGTGCAAAACGGTAAAGTATGAACCATTTTTAATGATAGAAAGTGTCTCAGTAATACCTCAAAACCTCATCGTGACCACAGAACACAGGGCTCCCTGTATCATGTGTGGATGCCGGTCTAGAAAAGATCTGTGAATCTAAATGCTGCTAAGAAAATTGCCCAAAACTGAACATGTATTAATAATATGTAGCTTTTTACAAGTTACAGTGTGTGAGGTTATATTCAATTTTTTAAGAATCCTGCAAAAGTAAATTGTATGTGGATTCTGAGAATTAATGAATCACACAAACTTGGGCTTGTTGCTCTTTTCAGATTCTGTGTGGAGACCAGTTAAAACTGTAAATGGATGAATTGTACCTTACCTTCTGGATTCAACAGCTTTTGGGGTTAATTTGCACTCATGGTGTCTGGCTGGTCAAGAACAAAACAGGGCACAAGCTTAGATAACAAGGTGTAGAGCCGGATGAACACAGCAGGCCAAGCAGCATCAGAGGAGCAGGAAAGCTGACATTTCGGGCCTAGACCCTCTCATCCAGCCCTACACCTTGTTATCTCAGATTCTCCAGCATCGGCAGTTCCTACTATCTCAGGGCACAAGCTTACAGCATTGTTGGACAGGAAAGATTGGGAGAGAGATCGAGAGCCTCTCAGAGTTTTCCCGGACTCACTCTGACTGGCCTGGAAGAAAGCAGTTTCATGAAAACTAGAATAGAATAGAATAGTAATTTATTGTCATCTGTATTTCTAACAAAAGAAGTACAATTAAATGTGTTTAAGCTGCCACTACCAGGGCACCTAAATTAATAATTAAAGGCATAGATATCAAAAAACTTTTAGACAAAGTCCATCTTAGTTCAAGGTTAACCTTATAGATTTTCATAATGTCGTCAAACAAACTGGCCAGCTACCAATAATGTTCATAGTAAGTTGGTCTCGAATACATCAATTAAAAAGTAACTCATTTAGGTGGTTTGTGGAGATCCTTTATCAGCCAGAGTCTGTTGTCCAGAGTGATTGAGATGAAGGAGCAGTCTGCATATACCTGAGTACCCATTAAATCTGAATGTTTGTATGTTGTTCAGGAGATGGGCCATTCACACTCACCTGAGCTACTTTTCTCTGGTTGGTTATATCTGGACAGGCCAGATCCTTTGTGATAGTTCTGTAAAACTTTGTCAGGTGTAGTTTTGTACATGTTTCTTTGTTAACAGCTGCTGTTTAAATCACTGAAAATGTTTTTGCTCAGTTTTTAAAAAAAAAATTATCCTGTGATTGCAGCTGAATAAATCGAGTAACTTTTGATGGAAAACATGGTTTTATTATGATTGTGTCAAATTAAAACTCAGTCAATGAGGATGACAATGCATTGCATTATAATCAGCTCTCTCCAAATCTGAAAAAAAGCACACTTCAGGAAAAAGGAATTTCATACTGTTTAATATTTAAGTATTATTCAAGCACTGTTGGCAGTTATTGCTGATCCCTGTACAATGGAGGGCTTCGTGCATTTCAGAGGGAGCCTTAAGTCCACCGTGTTATTTTGGGAACAAAAACAAAGTTGCTGGAAAAGCTCAGCAGGTCTGGCAGCATCTGTGAAGAAAAAAATCAGAGTTAACGTTTCAGGTCCAGTGACCCTTCCTTAGAACCAGACCCAAAATGTTAACTCTGATTTTTTTCTTCACAGATGCTGCCAGACCTGCTGAGCATGTCCAGCAACTTCTGTTTTTGCTCCTGATTTACACCATCCACTGTTCTTTTGGTTTTTATGTTATTTTGGGTCTGGAGTCAAATGCTAATTAAACTGGGTCAAGAGATCAGGATTCTTTCCCTACAGGACATCAGCAAAATAGACAAGGTTTTCCAACAACCCAGTAATTATACAGTCACCATCAGATATGCAGTGCACAATATTTATTCCAGATTTATTCAATTAACCAAGTTAAAGTTTTCAGCTCCCTGGGTGGGACTTCAACTCATGTCTCTGGATCATTATTCCAGATAAACAATCTGAGAGTAGAACCCACTAATAGCGATGTGCTGTCAAAATACACTTCTTAAAGAGTGTGTGACTCAAATATGCCTGATGCTCAGATACAACCACAATCTGCCATGAAGTAGAAACAGTTCCAGAACAGCTAATGTTTAATATTAGGAAAGAAAGGCGTGCTGAATTTCTCCAAAACTTAAACAAAAATGGTTCATTCTGAGCCTTCAAACTTTCACAAAGTTTCAACTGTTCACCTGGGTGTTTTTCAAAGGCACTGGGCACTACGTGCACTGCAGCAAGCGTATGCTGATTTAATGCAAGATCCCAGACTAAAATCAGGCTTGACAGATCACATTTTGTTTTTCTGTTAGTTTTAAGATGGCAGCCTCTCACTGAAAAAAAATCATGCAATGTTTGGACTGGGCTTTAACAATAAAACCTAAGGGTATTAGACAAAAAAAAAATCAGCTTAAAATAGAATAAACCAAAATCAGATTCACATAATGCCAAGGTGGGATTCACACCCATTTCCCCAGAATATTGCTCTGTGGTTTTGGATTGCTAATACAGTGACATTACCACAAAACCACCCCTCCCTCTAATGTCAGTTTACTTTAAAGAGACATGCTCATGATTTTATCACTGCATCGTGGCATGTAATTTGAGGGTATGAAACTTCCACTCTCCATCTTGCCTCAGGATCACTTGTAGCATAGCACTCTTCTGGAAGTAATGCTGCTTTGTTGCTTTATATTATCCCAGACATTTGCCTGTTGGTCATTGCAATGTTGGTATATGGTAGATGTAGTAACTATCTAATGGATTTTTCAATACCATAATATCTACACCCTGTGTTTTATGCCATGAGACATAACATGAGAATTGCCATATCAGGTAAAATACCCTGAGGGATGCAAACACACATCATATAAAACATTCATAACTTCTTCATTTTACTTCCACAGCTCAATGGTAACACTTACATCATTTAATCTTCTCATCTCCTTTTCTTGTCGGAGGAACCAAATGAGAAAAAAGAATTGTGTCGAGATCAGGTCAGACAGATACCAAATGTAGCTTCACAAGTACCTGGGGTTGAATGGTCTCAGCACTCATTGTCAGATCATGCCCTCACATACATTGAACCCCTACAGTGTGAAAAAAGGCCATTTGGCCCAACCCTCCAAAGAGCATCCCACCCAGATCCAATCCCCTACCGTATCTCTGCATTTCCCATGGCTAACCCACTTCACCTGCACACTATGGGCAATTTAGCACAACCAATCCACCTAACTTGCATATCTTTGGACTGTAGGAGGAAACTACAGCACTCTAGAGCAAACACACACAAACGTGGGGAGAATATGCAAATTCCACACAGACAGTTGCCCAAGGCTGGAATTGAACCTCGGTCACTGGTGCTGTGAGACAACAGTGCTAACCACTGAGCTAGCCCAAGTAAATGGGCAACCTAATCCGATCACATAACTGATGGCCCAGATCCATATCCTACCTCCCCAAGAGGTATGTCAAACAGGTTAATGAAAAATCATGGATTTCAAAAGATGTGAGTGTGTTCCTGGAGATTTCCATCTAACAAACAATTCTTTAATGTGTTGGAGGAGGCAGATGATAATACACTTGTGAAAACAGTCACTCATTCTACCCACAATAGTAACAAAAACAGAAATTGCTGGAGAAACTCAGCAGGTCCGGCAGAATCTGTGGAGAGAAATCAGAGTTAATGTTTTGGGTCTGGTAACCCTCTTGAGAACAGCGCATGGTCATCTCAGTGTCGGTTCAGCAATGTTAACTTTCTCTCCAACTAATGACATCATGTCACGGGTGTATCCACAGGTAGATCAATGGGGAAATACAATGGTAATGCTGTCTCTCCTGCATTATGAACGAAGAATGAAAATTAAAACCGACATTGAAACTTCAAATCTGTGGACGGTGGGACAATTACTGATGATTGTAGCATTGGCCAAAGTACTTTTTCTCATTCTTTTATTCCTGTTAATCTTTCACTTTTCAAATGGAGACCACTCAGACATCATTGTGTAGATTTGTGTTTGAAACTGCTGAACTCCAAATTCCTGAAGAAGGCTACATTATTCCTGATTGAAACAAACCCACAGCAATACTTCCTTACTGGAACAATGCAGAATTTCAGATTAATACAACCTCCAGCAAAGATTCCTCTCCAGAGTTGACCTGCTTATTTGGTATGGAGTTCATCTTCACTAAACTCAAATTGCTTTTACAGTTAAGGCACCCTGGGACTGGATAAATGTTTTGAAGCATTGTTGAGGTTGTAATGATTTCACTTTCTATACTCAGTTCTAATGTAAATATAATAATGTTGCATTGTATTATAATAAACATGTTATTAGCTTGAAGCATGTGAAAGAGGTGTTGGTTTACATTATCCAGTCAAATCCTGACCAGATCACTCCCTGATCGACAGTATCTGCTTACAAAGCTGTTCCATAGCAAGATGTTGAAAGCTGTTCCCTATTAACCATCATAGCTGATACTGGTTAAAAATGCTGATGTCTAATACTCTGACTGCACACAATAAATTGTTTGAGATGAGGATTCTAACCTCGAGTCTTGCCAGTGGATGCATGCAAACTGTAGCTCCCTGCGAGACCCTTCAGCCATTGCTGCAATGCTGTCTATCAGGAACACAATGATATTGGACCAAAGTTTAAGCAATGGAGGAGTCGAGGGTTATGGGGCGCTTGCAGGAATGTGGGGGTTCAGGTCACAATCACTGATATGATGGAGAAGGCTCAATAGCCCAAATGGTCTGCACCTATTCCTACGCTCTCATGTCTGTTAATGTTACAACATTAATTGATTTGATATAGAGTCACAGAGGCATAGAGTAATACAGCACAGAAACAGGCCGTTCGGCCCAAACTGGTCCATGCTGACCATGGTGCCCACTCAGCTAGTTCCAATTGCCCGCATTTGGTCCATATCCCTCTAAACCCTTCCCATCCATGTACCTATCCAAATGTTTTTTAAAAGTTGCCATTGTACCTGCCTCAACCACTTTCTCTGGCAGCCCATTCCATATGCGCACCACTGTCTGCATGAAGAAATTGCCCCTCAGGTCCTTTTTAAAGCTTCCCCTTCTCACCTTAAACCTATGCTCTCTAGCTTTCAATTCCCCATCCCTGGGAAAAAGACTATGCATTCATCCTATCTATGATCCTCATGATTTTATACACATCAATAAGGTCACCCCTCATTCTCCTATGTTCAAAGAAATGAAGCCCTGTCCCGGCCAACCACTCCCTATAACTCAGGCCTACTAGTCCTGGCAAAATCCTTGTAAATCTTATTTGCACACTTTCTAGTTTAACTATGTCTTTCCTATAACATAGTGACCAAAACTCACACAATACTCCAAGTGCGGCCTCACCAACCACTCATACAACTGTAACATAATGCCCCAACTCCTATACTCAATGCTTTAACTGATGAAGGCCAGCATGCTACATGCCTTCTTCACCACCCTGTCCACCTGTGATGCTGCTTTCAATGAATTATGTACTTGTACTCCTAGGTCCCTCTGTTTCACAACACTCCTCAGGACCTGACAATTTGCAGTATAAGTCCTATCTTGTTTGACTTTCCAAAGTGCAACACCTCATACTTATCTGTACTGAATTGTATTTCCCAATCCTCAGCTCACTTCTCCATCTAATCAAGATCCCTCTGTAATTTTTGATAACCTTCCTTACAGTCAACTATACCTCCGCAAACTTACTAATCATGCCTTGTATATTTATGTAACTAACAAATGACAAAGGTCCCAGCACCGAACCCTGTAGCACACCACTAGTCACAAGCCTCCAGTCCGAGAAACAACCTTTGACCATCACCCTCTGCTTCCTACCATCGAGCCAGTTTTGAATCCAATTAGCTAGCTCTCCCTGGATCCCATGTGACCTAACCTTTATGACTAGCCTGCCATGTGGGACTTTGTCAAAGGCCTTACTAAAATCCATATAGACAACATCCGCTGCCCTACCCTCACCTATCCTCTTGGTTACCTCTTCAAAAAACTTTAAAAGCTTTGTCAGACATGACTTCCTGCACACAAATCCAAGCTGACTATCCCTAATCAGACCTTGACTATACAAATGTTGGTTGATCCTGTCCCTCAGTATCCTTTCCAATAACTTGCCTACCACTGATGTCAGACTCACTGGCCTGTAGTTCCCTGGCTTGTCTTTGCTAACTTTCTTAAACAATGGAACAACTTTAGCCACCCTCCACTTTTCTGGAACTTCACTAGTGGCTAAAAATGAAGCACAAATCTCTGCATGGACCTCTCCAATTTCTTCCCGAGCCTCCCACAGTGTCTGAGGATGGACTTGATCAGACCCAGGGGATTTATCCACTTTAATGCAATCTAAGGCTGCAAACACGTCTGCTCTAGTAATGTGTATGCGGTCCAAAACATATCTACTTGTTTTCCTCGAATCAGAGATAGTAGGAACTGCAGATGCCGCCGCCTCCGCCTCCACGCTTACTTCTTTAACCGTGAACCTAACCCTCCCTCTACTGACCCCTTCTCCCGCTTCCAACACACCCCCTCCTCCTGGACACCACCCCAAGGCCTCCTACCCTCCCTCGACCTCTTCATCTCCAACTGCCGTCGAGACATCAATCGCCTCAACCTCTCCACCCCTCTCACCCACTCCAACCTCTCCCCCGCAGAACGTGCAGCCCTCCGCTCCCTCCGCTCCAATCCCAACCTCACCATAAAACCCGCGGACAAGGGAGGTGCAGTTGTAGTATGGCGCACTGACCTCTACATCGCCGAGGCCGGACGCCAACTCTCCGACACCTCCTCCTACCGCCCCCTTGATCATGACCCCACCCCTGAGCACCAAACCATCATCTCGCAAACCATCCACAACCTCATCACCTCAGGTGACCTCCCACCCACGGCCTCCAACCTCATCGTTCCCCAACCTCGCACTGCTCGCTTCTATCTCCTTCCCAAAATCCACAAACCTGAATGCCCTGGTCGACCCATTGTCTCCGCCTGCTCCTGCCCCACCGAACTGATCTCCAACTATCTCGACTCCATTTTCTCCCCCTTGGTCCAGGAACTCCCTACCTATGTCCGTGACACCACCCACGCCCTCCACCTCCTCCAGAACTTCCAATTCCCCGGTCCCCAACACCTCATCTTTACCATGGACGTCCAGTCCCTCTACACCTGCATTCCCCATGCAGATGGCCTTAAGGCCCTCCGCTTCTTCCTGTCCCGCAGGCCCGACCAGTCCCCCTCCACTGACACCCTCATCCGCTTAGCCGAACTCGTCCTCACACTCAACAACTTCTCTTTCAATTCCTCCCACTTCCTACAGACAAAGGGGGTAGCCATGGGTACCCGCATGGGCCCAAGCTACGCCTGCCTCTTTGTAGGTTACGTGGAACAATCCCTCTTCCGTACCTACACCGGCCCTAAACCCCACCTCTTCCTCCGTTACATTGATGACTGTATCGGTGCCGCCTCGTGCTCCCACGAGGAGCTCGAACAGTTCATACACTTCACTAACACCTTCCACCCCAACCTTAAATTTACCTGGACCATCTCTAACACCTCTCTCCCCTTCCTGGACCTCTCTGTCTCCATATCGGGCAACCACCTCGAAACCGATATTCATTTCAAGCCCACCGACTCCCACAGCTACCTAGAATACTCCTCCTCCCACCCACCTTCCTGCA
>NC_063353.1:49727066-49740056 GCF_021869965.1 Rhincodon typus | reverse complement strand
TGTACCTAAATACAGTGAAAATCTTTGTTTTGTGATCAGTACAGGCAGATCAAAGCAAACAAAGGCATACAGATCATTGGATGCTTAGACAGTGTGAGGCATACAGGTTACAGCTGCACAGGAGGTGTGCAAAACAAGATCAACATTCACAAGATCAACACTATTTGACATTAGAGATGTCCATTCAACAGTCTACAAACAGCAGGGAAGAAGCTGTTCTTGAACCTGTTGGTGCATGTGTTCAAGCTTCTGTATCTGCCTGACGGAAGAGGTTGGAAGAGAGATGGGACAGGTCTTCGATGATGTTGGCAGCCTTTCTGCAGCAATGAGAGGTAAATGGAGTCCACAGATTGAAGGTTGTCTTCCGTATAGTCTGGGCTGTGCACTACAACCTTCTGTAGTTTCTTACGGTCCTGTGAAAAAAAATCTATGGTTGTGCCCTGGAATAGAGAGAGTGTTGAAGTTGCTGGGCATGGTGCCAATCAAGCAGGCCCTAGATGCTGATGAATTTCTTGAGTGTTGTTGGAGCTGCAGTCATCCTGGCAAGTGGGGTGTATTCTATTACACTCTACAATTGGACCATTTTAATGGTGAACAGGTTTGGGAGACAGGAGGTGAGTTACTCAGCACAGAATTCCCAGCTTCTGAGCTGCTTTTGTAGCCATTGTATTTATGTGGCTAGTCTGGTTCAGTTTCTGGTCAAGGTAACCTCCAGAATGTTGATAGTGGGGCATTTAGTCATGGTAATGGGATTTAAATGTCACCATGCAATGGTTTGATTATCTTTTATTGGAGATGGTCATTACCTGGCACTTGTGTGGTATGAATATTACTTGCCACTTTTCAGCTCAAGGTTCGATATTGTTCACATCTTGCTGCATTTGGATATGAGCTGCTTCTATATTGGAGAAGTCATGAATGGTGCTGAACTTGTGCAATCAATGGGGAGCATCCCAACTTCTGAGCTTTTGATAGAGGAAAGGTCATTAATAAAGCAACTGAAGATGGTTGGGCCTAGGACACTTCCTTGAGAAACACTGGCAATAATATTCTGCCATAGTCGTGATTGACTTCCAACAACCACAAGATATGACTCCAGCCGGCAAAGAGGTGTCCTCCAATTCCCATTCTTGGAGGCCCAGCCGTATGTGGTTATATTTGTTCACAATCTATCCCAATTAGCATGGTGGTAATGTCACATGGTACAATGGAGGATATTTTCACTGTGAAGGTGGTCTTTGTCTCTGTAAGGATTGTGCCATAATCACCCCCATCAATACAGCCCTGGATGGATGTATTTCCACACAACAGGTGGATTAATAAGGATGAAGTCAATATTTTTCCCTCTCGACAGTTCCCTCACCATCTGCTGCAGATTCAGTCTAGTAGCTATGTCCTTTAGGATCTGATCAGCTCGATCAGTAATGCTGCTGCTGAGCCACTCTTGAAAGTGGACATTGCAATCCCCCACCCAGAGTACATGTTGTGCCCTTACCATCCTCTGTACTTCCTCCAGGTATTTAACATGGAGGAGTACTGATTCATTAACCAAGGGAGGATATTATATGGTAATCTGGAGGAGGTTTCCTTGCTCATGTTTAAACAGAAGCCATGAGACTTCATGGGGTCTGGAGTCAATGTTGGGAACTCCTGGAGCAAATTCCTCCTGACTCTATACAACTGTGCCACCACCTCGGCTGGATCTGTCCAGCCGGTGGGAGAGGACGCATTCAGGGATGGTGAGGGTAGCGTCTGGGACATTGTCTGCAACGTTTGCTCTGTGAGTATGAATATGTCAGGTTGTTGCTTGACTAGTCTCTGAGACTGCTCTCCTAAATTTGACAGGCCCATTAGTAAGGAGGACTTTGCAGGGTGAACAGGGTTGGGTTTATATTGTCATTTCCGGTGTTTAGGTTCGTACCATGCTGCTTGTGTTTTGAATTACACTTTCCCATCCAGCTCCAAAAAGCTTTGATCACTGCCTAACAAGCATTTATCTACCTTTCTCTTAAAAATATTTAATGACCCTGTCCACAATGCCAAGAAAGTTGATGGAGATCATCCCTTACTCCAATGAGTTCCCTCACAACTATTTAACACATAGAGGAGCATTACATGGCTCAAGGCAACATTTCCAATCCCATTTGGGTAATATATCCTATTACCGAGAGCTGCCAGGCAACACCAGCACCATGGGAACTGCTGGTCACAACTGGGATAAAACAAATCCTCTTTGGAGCCAGAGAAGGGGCTAATTGTGGTGGTGGGATCAGCAGAGTCCAGATATGAGGTCCCAGAAATGGGGAAAAGGAGACTGGGAGACAGTTTGCACATTCTAATGCTGCACGAAACTCAGTGTGGAGGCAAAAGACTGTGGAAAACTCCAATGGAACCAAAGGATCTGTAAAGAAAGAACCTGCACCTTTCCTGGTAATATTCCAAGGATAAGGGCCAGGTGGGCTTTGAATAGATATCCCTCTTCTGCCCATCTTGGGGAAATTGGTGGTAAGGCAGAAAGAGGCCATGAATTGCCTACTTAAAGGCTTCAGTTAGGCCAAGGCGTTATGGAACGCCCAATCTCTTGCCTGTGACATGTAACATTGTGTCGGAGCTGTGGGTGGGTAGTGGGCAATGGGACATGTACCCTGAAATTACACCCAAACCCCACCCACATGCCAAGCTGCACTCTAGGAATGCAACATTCTGCCCTCTGTGTCCTTTGAAATCCTGTCTGACATTTCCCTTACTTAAGGAAGAAACCGCAACATTTGCAAATAACCCATATTGGCCCAACTCATCTTCTGTACTTCAAAACAGAGCTCCACTGCCACCAGCACATTCATTTCCAGATAGTATTCCTTACAGCTATAAGTGTTAAGCCATTATTTTTTCATGAGACACATGTAATGTTGAGATCATGAAGATTATCTGAGAATGCAAATGGTTCATCTTTCTCGTGTGTCACTGCTCTCTGGTGCCTCATGCCTGTTTCTAATTCGTAATTTATAAAAGCCATTTCAATTAATTTTAAAATGAGCCACAATTTGAACTACACTTAAGTTATTGCAAGTCAGAAGTTTTAACACATTCTACATTTCCATAATTATACTGTTCTCATTTTGTTAAAGTGACAGCTTATCAAATGTTGGAGATTTCTTTGCTGGATTAATTATTGCAGACCTGGTCCCTGGAGTCACTCTCACTAAAGTATAGTCAGCAATAGAAATATTGGCATTTGGCAGAGGCACATTTTGTTTGAAGTTCAGTCAAAAGAAGACTTAAGGTATGGTTTTGTAGAAGATAATCACAATCACAGATGTTAAAAAATCAGTTAAAGGTCAAAAGTGCCACAAATCCACCACCACCTGTTAGTTCGATCTAGTTGCACGACATCTCACCTGATCCAACAAGTTATGGCGTTTCATCAGCAATAGGTTGTCATTGTACCGAGAGGGTAAAGGAACCAGTGTGTATACGTAGTTCCAACTTTTGCAGCAGTCATGCTGTTGTCAATGGGATTAGCTTGCTCTCAGTTTTTAATGCGGGATTGTTGCTTGGTCATTGGGAGAGTATGGAAACAGGAAGTAGCCAAGCCCCTGAATGAAGCAATCACTTTTGCCATTGTCTACAAGATTCTGTCCACTGGCCTGTGTTTGATTATGCTTCTCTGGACCTAATAAACCCTCAGTATCAAGTGAAGCCCACGTCCTGCATGAACTATTGCAGAGGCTGTACAAAAACTTCATCAATAAATCTCATGGAATAAAATCTAAACCCAGAAAACTCTATGGAGGCATTTCAACATATGACAACTAGAAGGTCAAAACATATTGACTTTTCCAAAGTAGGCATCATTATTATTGTGTTATTGGTGGTCACTTTGAATTAACTTCAGTGAAAATGTTCAGTGATATGTCTTCATAATTTGCAGCTGCGTGGGTACAGATTCTGTGCTAGTGATTGTTTAGGTCATTGTTGTACATGTTATGTATAATCAATTTCTCGGATCAGAATAAAAGATCCTATTGCATCATGGCACCTTTTGAACCATGTCATCAGTGTGTAAAAGAGATTTGTCGAGCATGCGTGACATGACCGCCTGGAGAAGCAGATTACTGGCCAGAGATAGTAGGAACTGCAGATGCTGGAGAATCTGAGATAACAAGGTGTAGAACTGGATGAACACAGCAGGCCAAGCAGCATCAGAGGAGCAGGAAGGCTGACGGTTCGGGCCTAGACCCTTCTTCAGAAATGCTTGGCCTGCTGTGTTCATCCAGCTCTACACCTTGTTATGTCAGATTACTGGCCATCTATTTTTGTGGATATTTTTGCTAGATATCTTCATTATGAACACTTGGTAGAGTTCCAACACTCAGGAATGAATTAGCAGAGGAGATCTATTAAATTTACTGTCCAAAACATTCTCAAATCCAGGTGATTGATGCATTGGTGGTCACGTTCCTAAATGTTATAGATTCCAGAGCAGTTCCTACGTATTTGGATTGTGGCAAATATAACCCCACTATTTACAAAGTGGGAGAAAGAAAAGAAAGGTGGACAATTACAACTATTTAGCCTAATAGCAGTAATGGAGAAACAGTGAGAGTTTATTAACATGAACAATAACACTATTAGACAGCATCCGCATGGGTTTATGAAAGGCAAATCATGTTTAACAAATCTACTAGAGTTTTTTCTGAGGATATAGATTATAAAATAGAGAAGGCAGATGGTGGATGTGGTATATTTGGATTTTCAGAAGGCAGTTATAAGTACCCACATATTGTCATTGGTAATCCTGCACTAATGAGTATGATTATCTATCCAGGAGATTCCATGTCACTGGTCATGGGTTCCGTGGATCCTTGCATGACTGATGAGCTAATCCTGGAGCCATATCTCTGGCCATGCATTTGGCAGATGTTTCTGGGAAGTAGAGTTGATCCTTGACCTTGAGATCATTGGCATTCTTTCACCATGAGCCCTGAGCTGTCTCACCAATGACACTGGCATTGCCATCCTTCCTACACTGCCTCTCTGCTGCCTGCACTGGACCCACCAACATTGGAGTCATCATTCTTTAAGTGTCATCTCTTCACCACCGGGTCCACTTTGCTGTCACTGATGCCGGGTCCCATGCTGAACCCACACTCACCCGGTAACCATGTGTCCCTGGCTCTGCCACCACCTTGCCAAAGCCAGGAGTCCCCAGTCTGGGCTTACTGCAACCAGGAGTCCCTGGCTCCGCTGCCAGGCTAGGCCAACACCACATCAAGGGGTCTCGCACCGGCCGCCCTCCTCCGAGATTTCGCCTCTGCCAGTGTCACCACTGCCACCTCCAATCACTGGAGAAACTTTGCCGCTGCTGCCACTGCCGCTGCCTCTGATCACCAGGAAGCTGCCATTCCACCCACAGCCCACTCTCGCTGTTGTTTGATGCTGCTGATTAACCCACTACTAAAGGCTTTAAAGGAAAGAAAAAAGGAACCAAATAAAAGAAAAAGAAAAACAACAGAAGTAAGAACAGAAGAAAGAAAGCAGATGGGAGCGGATGAGCCTCGGAATCAAGAACCCACATCCAGCGCCGCTACTCCACCACCACCATCTTGAATCTAGTGTGTTTCCTCTTGCAACCAAGTTTCTGAAAGAATTGTGTCTCTTCATACAGGAGCTTCCTCCAAGACAGTTTCTTCAGAACAAAGGTCATCCATGCATTGACGTTCATGTTGCCTTGCTTGAGGGAAGCTTCAGGGAGTCTTTAAAATGCTTCCTCTGCCCCCCTGTTGTTTTGGGTGCCTTCCTTGAGCTGGCCGAAGAAGATTTGCTTCAGCAGATGGAACTAAACATATGACTGGCCCAGCGGAGATGATCTGATCTCATGTAAGGGGATAGAAGGTAAAATGAAAGCATGTGGGATAGGAGTTCATGTATCAGTATGGATCAAGAATTGATTGGAAGACAGGAAGTAGAGAGTGAGGATAAGTCGATTTTTTGTCGAGTAACAGGCAATGACCAGTGGGGTACCGCAGGGATCAGTGCATGGGCCTCAGTCATGTCCTGGATGATGGAACCAAATGTACCATAAATTTGCTGATGACACAGAACTAGGCAGGACTGTGACCTATGAGGAGGATACAAGGAGATTTCACTGTAATTTTGATAAGTTGGACAATTACATGATAGATGCAGTGCAATGTGACTAAATGTGACATTATGCATTTCAATGTGAAAAACAGAAAGGAAAAGTCTTAGTTAAATAAAAATACATTGTGAAATGTGGAAGTACAAAGTGATCTGGCCATCCTTGTACATCAGTCAACAAAAGTAAACAGACAGCAGTAAGCAATTAGGAAAGTCAATGGTACACTGTCCTTCACTACAGGGTGATTTGAGTTCAGAAGTAGTGACGTCTTGCTGCAGTAATACAGGGCCTTGTGAGATCATACCTGGAGGGTATTACACACAGTTTGGGTCTCCCTACCTCGGAAAGAATATACTTGCCTTAGAGGGAGTGCAGCGGAGATTCAGTAGGCTAGTACCAGGGATGGCAGAACTGTCCTCTGAGGAGAGATTGGTTCAACTGGCTCTGTATTCACTAAGATTTAGAAGGATGAGCAAGGATCTGATTGAAACATATGAAATTCTAACATGGCTGGAGGGAGGATGTTTCCCCTCGGTGGGCAGTACAGAACCGGGGCCACAGTCTCAGGATACAGGATAGACTGTTTAGGATTGAGATGAGGCAACATTTCTCCACTCAGAGGATAGAGAGCCTGTGGAATTCTCTATTACAGAAGGTCATGGAGGCCAAGTTACTGAATATATCTAAGAAAAGGATTGATAATTTTTTACATTTTGAAAGCATCAAGATGCATGAAAAGAAAGTGGAATCAAGCCATTGAGATCGTGGATCAGCCCAGATCATAATGAATACTGGAACAGGCTCCAAGTGTCCAACAATCTACTCCTGCTCTTAGTTTCTGTGTTTCTGTGCACCTTACTGGGTTGACGCCATGAAAAGTGAATGGAGGATATCAGATGTCTACCTCAGAATAGAGCTGATCAGGTCAGGAGCACACAGTATACCTATACACAATTCTGTTGCTGCTGACAGTAATGAAGGCAGGAATTCCATAACTGGCGATGCTGGAGAACCTGAGATAACACAGTGTAGAGCTGGATGAACACAGCAGGCCAAGCAGCATCAGAGGAACAGGAAAGCTGACATTTCGGGTCTGGAGCCTTCTTGTTTGCCATTTTTAAACCACCAACTTCACTAAAATTAATCCCTTCAATCTTGCTCACAACTTCCATTTGAACTAATCTTCACACTGGAGGCAAATTTGACTCTTGGTTTGATTCTAAATAGCTAAGGTCCTAACACTAAGCACTGTGGTATACCCAGTCATTACAAAATAAAAGTGACTTATTTATCTTGACTCTATGTTTCCTATTTGTTAGTAAGTCCCTCTCTCCATGCTAATATTTTAGCCCCAACATTACCTCTTACTTTGTGCAATAATCTTTTTAAGCAGTTTATTACCTTCTATCTTAACTTTTTATTCCAAAATCTAAATACATTGTATCTACCGGTTCTAGCCCCCCTGCCTACAATATCCTGAAAAACTCTAATGAATTAACAAGCACAACTTTTGTAAAACTGTGTTAACTCTGTTTGGTTCTACTATGATTCAGATGTCCTGCTATTAATTCTTAAATAATGGAATTAACATTTTTCCAATGATGGATGTTAGATTAAATGGCCAATTGTTTCCTGGTATTTATTTCCTACCTTTTTCAAATAGAAGTTTTACATTTGTAGTTTTCCAGTCTTCTGGATTGATTCTAAAATCTGGGAAATTGTGGAAGATGGCAGCTGATGGATCCACTATCTCTACAATCACTTCTTTTAGGCTCTAGGATGAAGGCCATTATGTCCAGAGGATTTGAGAGCCTTTGGTCCCAAGTGGTTTCCTGGTACTTTAATGAAAGTGCCTATTTTAAGTTCCTCCTTTGTTTTTGCCCTTTGATTTTTTTTTAGCATTCTTGGGAAGATTCTTGCATCCTTTGCCCTGGCTACAGATACAAAATACTTGTGCTTGACATTTCCAGGCGGTAGAGAAATGAGGCCCAGCTGTTTATACTCTCTGAGCTTCCTCCTGTGCCCCAACTGGGAAATAATATTGAACTCCTGTGTTTGAAGGAGAGACCATTTGCTTTTTGGAATTTAGCCAGTGTGTGATTTAGGCAAGAACTTGCTGTTACAGATTTGACAGGAGTCTTTTACCATGATGTCAGACGTGGACTGATGAGATTACCAAGCTGTTGATAATGAAGTTACCATGACCTAGTGGATCAAATAAGAAATGGGACTTGATGTGGTACTTTGAGAATGGATTGGAAACAATGATGTTGGACAGATATGATGGCTGGAGTTTCACTGCAGTTGTTTTAATCCAGCAATCAAACTCTGAACATACCATCAGGAAGTAGCCTGCCTTATCTCAATTTCTGCTGTGAACCATAGTTATATCTTCTGCAGAAGCAAGCACGTTATCCAGGATATTCAGCAAACTATTTATTAAAAATTACAGAGAAACAGGTTCAAGTCTCTGACAGGATATTGACATGGCTTTTCTGTGAAAACGTTTTGAACAAATTGAGCTACAAAGCATTTTGGAATAGCAATGACAAAGAAAAATGAAAATGTGTATATTTTCCAGCTTTCTCCCAATAGCTAATTAAGAACATACTCAGACTGCTCCCTCAAGTAGATGTATTTTTCATTTTTTCTCATCATTATTAACATATTTTCATCACTAGCTATCACAGTTAAAAGGAAGCAGTAAAAACATCTGTAGTGCTTGGCATGTTCTCCTCACTCGGTGTGGATAAATGCCAGACTGATGTTCCACAGACTGAGCTCAACATTCTTCTTTGAGGAGATCAGTCTTTGAATTCCTCCACAACTTATAACATGGTCATCAAGTATCAAACATAGGAAGCCACTGCAGCAAGGTACACACCAAAGGTTTATGCCTGTCAGAGAGACATTAAACCAAGGCCATGTCAGAAAACTGTAAGAACCTCATGACAATATTCAGTGAAAACAGTGCAATTGGCCCTGGTGTCCTGGTCAATATTTATCCCTCAACCGCCATGATTTGGACAGAACACCTACTCATTATCATTGGTTTTCCGAAATTCAACAACTGATTTCCTCCATGACAGAGGTGACAGTATGTTTTCAATAAAAGAGTCATTGTAAAGGTGTTAAATGAACGCAAGTTATGACTTTTGGCGTTGTTTATGATCTGCGTTTTATTAACGGAGTAAAAGAATGTGGAAAGGAGCAACGTCATCTCTGTTTTCAAACATTACGGAGATATTTGAGCATTACAGTGAATCTAGCATCCCTACAGCATGGAAGCAGGCCATTCAGCCCATTGAAAACACACCAACCCTCCAATGACCATACCAACCACCTTCCCATTCCTGCCTTTCCCATGGTTAACCCACCTAGCCTGTTCATCCCTCAACACTATGGGCAATTTAGCACGGCCAATCCACCGTAGCTGCACTTCCTTGGACTGTGGGAGGAAACCGGAGCACCCGGAGGAAACCCACGCAGACACGGGGAAAATGTGCAAACTTCGCACAGACAGTCACCTGTGGCTGGAATCAAACTTGGCCCCTGGTGCTGTGAGGCTGCAGTGTTAACCACAGAGCCACCGTGCCACCCATGATATTTGAACGTTACAGGGATATTTGAACATTACGCAGGTATTTGAGCTGACCTCTGAAAGAGCAATGTCTTTGAAGGATAGGTCAAAAGTAACCTTTTTTATTGAAAAAATATGCTTTATTCATAAAAAACTTCTATCTGTACATACACAAGGTACTAAAACTGTTCTGTTCAGTGCCTGCACTGGGGAAAAAAAGCAACATATTGAAATTTGACATTCCTCAGGGCTTCCCTGCAGTTTCAAACAATGACATTTTCTTCTCATACAGGATACTGTTCAGATTTATTCTGGGGTAATGAGAAGGCCTGATGACTGAACGGGGTCTCGTTACACTTTGGCAGAAAGACATTAGACAGTGATCTTTCCCCACTGCAGATGCCCCAAGCTTTAGTGTCTCCCTCAGCATGTCATCCTGGACCTTGGAATGTGACAGTCTGCAGCACGTGGTAGGGGTCAGCTCCGTGCTCTGGAAGACCAACACGCTTCGGGCAGACCAAAGAGCATCTTTCACCGAGTTGATGGTCCTCCAGGTGCAGTCAATGTCTGTCTCGGTGTGTGTCCCAGGGAACAGCCCATAGAGTACCATGTCACAGAACTGCTAGGGATGGACCTCGACAAAATCCACTACATCTCCCTGCAGACCTTCTTTGTAAAGGTACATTCCAGAAGGAGATGTGTGACAGTGTCAACCCTCCCATAGCTCTTTCGAGGGCAGCGTACAGTGGCACACAGAGACTAGGTATAACTGAAGGATCTCACTGGTAGTGCCCTTCTCGTCACCAGCCAAGCAATGGCTTGGTGCTTGTTGGAAAAGCTCTGGTGATGAGGCATTCTGCCAAATGACTTTAACAGTCTGCTCAGGGAATGACCCGACAGGAAACACCGTCTCCTTTTCCAACAGGGTCTTGAGGCCACTGTGCCCTGATCACTTCCTGGTGGACATGTTGTCAAAGGTGTTTTTCTTTACAAAGTTCTCCGTGAAGGACAGGTGATGCAGGATGGCCCAACTACTGGGAGTGTGCCCATGGCAATGAGGCCAGTTCCCATCCTTTGTAACATCGGGGACAGGTAAAACCTCAATACATGGTGACACTTAGTGTTTGCGTACCGAGGGTCTAAACACAGCTTGGTACAACCTCACACAAAGGTGGACAGCAGGATGAAGGAGGCATTAGGTATGTTCTTCCCCATCTCCGCCACCTCCCCCCCCCCCCCCCCCCCCACCCCTTAACCAGAGCTTTTCACATGGTGACCCTGTGGACACAGGCCATCTTTGACCTCCAGATGAAGTGGAAGACGGCTTAGGTGACTACAGTGGTGTAGGTTTGGGGAATAGACCAGGCCTACACCCTATTCAGCAACACTGATAGCATCTCATGCATGATGACTAGGTTTTAACAGTAGTTAGCACTGCTGCCTCATTGCGCCAGGGACACAGGTTCGATTCCAGCCTCGGGCGACTGTCTGTGTGGAGTTTGCACATTCTCCCCGTGTCTGTGTGGGTTTCCTCCATATGCTCTGGTTTTCTCCTACAATCCAAAGATGAGCACATTAGGTGGATTAGCCAGGGTAAATGTGGGGTTGATGGGATAGAGTGGAGGGATGAGTTTTGGGTGGAATGCTTTCCGGAGGTTTGGTGCGGACTCGATTGGCTGAATAGCCTCTTTCCACACTATAGGGATTCTATGATTCCATGGTTTTTACCTGCAATGGAGAGGGGACAGTGTCCCCATCTGCCCAGTTTCTGCCTCACCTTCGTGATGCGCTCTTCCCAGGTTTCTGCCCATGCCTCGGTCCCTCCAAAAAATATTCCCAGCATCTTCAGGTAACCTATCCTGATGGTGAATGGGATAAAGAAAGAACATGGCCTCACTCTTGCCTTGATTTACCGTGGCTCCTGAGGCCAGTTCAAACTGGTCACAGATGCTCATGAGTCTGTGCACTGACAGTGGATCGGAGCAGAAAATGGTGACATCATCTACGTACAGGGAGGCTTTGACATGCAAGTCTCCGCTGCCTGGAATTGTCAACCCTGTCAGGCTCACACCCTTCCTGATGGATTCAGCAAAAGGTTTTACATAACACACAAACACAGCAGGAGATAGTGGGCAGCCCTAACTAACTCCAGACCTGATCGGGAAGCCTTCTGATTTCTGAAGTAACTTCTTTTTCTCTGAAACATTGAGAAATGAAAGACCTCAAGTTAAAGCTCTGATTTTGGTTCAGTTAATTGTAGCACTGTCATGTCACAGCATATGGGTTGGGGAATGGAAAATCTGACCATGTTTGACCATCACCACACAGGGGTGGAGTGGGAAGTGTCAATGCATCAGGATGAATGGATAGTACGTTGGGTTTATTAAAATGTCTTGCATTGAGAAGAATCTAAATAATAGGAGCATCAGCTTGTTTGAGTAATTCAAGTTAGCAACATATGATAAAAACATGATTACAAATAATACTCAGTATTTTTTTAACAGGATACTACTTATCCTTGTTACTGTGATGGATTAAACTCAAAATAAGTCTACAGAGTTCTTCAGTATCCTTGAGGCTTTCAGTTCTATCTCCACCAAGGAGTGGAATATTTATTCTTTTTAAGCAGCAGACTTTAATCTCAATGCATGTGACTGTCATAATTATAAATGAGAAGAACTGACCTTACACTTACTCATTCATTGCTTTGGATCCAACTAATAAGAACTAGTAATAAAAAGAAATTGTAAGGATATAGAAATACCCTTGAAATAGATCTAAATTTCATCAACATAGAATCAACATCAGGGTGAAATGATGGTATAAACACAAGGGTTGCAGAATTTGATTTTTGGATTTTCTTAATAAATGTGAGAAGGACATGGATAAAGGGGTTAATTGTAAAGATGAAATCTAATGCAGAATCATAGAATTAGCAAAGACCAAAAGTGTGACCATTTCCAGTAATGCATCAGTGAATCAGCCACCAATCCTTGATCACTCATCCCAATTTTCCATTTCCTTTGTATCTCCTTTGAAAACAAAATCAGACTTTATTCATGAGTAATCCATTTCCCAGCAATATTCTCAATCTGGTTTTGGGTGGAACATCCCAATGGCAATGATCTTGTGGTTACCCTGGTGTAGAGACTGTCAATTTGTGTAGAAACCAACATCAGTAATAAAATGAGACAACAAGGTGCAGGGCTGGATGAACACAGCAGGCCAAGCAGCATCATAGGAGCAGAGAGGCTGACGTTTCGGGCCT
>NC_063353.1:49707802-49726666 GCF_021869965.1 Rhincodon typus | reverse complement strand
TGCTGCTTGGCCTGCTGTGTTCATCCAGCCCTGCACCTTGTTGTCTCGGATTCTCCAGCATCTGCAGTTCCTACTATCTCAGTAATAAAATGAGGTCATTTTCTTTCAATGTTGATAAGAGACTTGTTATTGTATTAGGAGATTTTGGGCTGCTGTGTTCTCAACTTATCTGTAACCAACTCCAGACTCTGCAGCATTCTCAGCTTAAAGTTTCTTTCTTGACAAAGGTCAACCACCTGAAATGTTCACTCAGTTTCTCGGTCCACACATGCGACAGTTCTAGAATTATTTGTTTCAGTTGTAAGCATCTGGCCCCTCGATTGAAGTGATTGGTGATATGAGCACTGGCTTCACTTCTATTATATATCAAGATGGATTATCCTTTTTTCTCACTTTGTTGCATTTTTATGTTATTACTCTCTGAAGAAAATTGTTTGTATCAGGAATAAAACAGCAAATGCTGGAAATATTCAGCAGGTGGGACAAGAAAGAATGTGAACATTTCAGGATTATGACTTTTCATCACAACAAAATGTCAATGGGTTTTGATGAAGTGAAGTGAGTGGTGAAGGGTCAGGGAGATCAGTGGAAAGGGTGGCCACAAAGAGAAATTACTGACAAACATTTTGTGAGGCAGATTAATTATGGGACAAGTAAAGAAACAAACCCTGTGTCTAGAAGAGGTGAGAATGGCAGGATCCTGAATACCTACCATCCAAAAACTATAGAAGGAAATAAGGGAGAAATAAGTGAGAAAGGGAAGAAATACAGAAAGATAAAGAAAACAAAATGAGGGCAGAGATTTCAATGTAAATTTGTTGAAGGCCTTGTTGAGACTGGATGCCTGTAAAATATCTCATCAAAAGTTGTGGGGCAGTTTCTTTAGCTAATGGTGAGCTTCATTGAAACAGAGCAGCAAGCCATGGACAGAAATGTCAGAATAGGAGAAAAGTAGAGAATGAAAGCTCCAGATAGCTGTAAGCTTTCAGACTGAAAGGAGGTGTTCCACAAAACTATCATCCTGGTGTGACTGGACTTGCATTATTTAACCTGTGCTGATCATTCTAAAGGACCATAAGAAATAGGAACAGATGTAAGCTGTTTGGCCCCTCAAGCTGGAGAGATATAGAGATGTCTTGCCAGCCAAAATATGAATCCAAAAGCACCAACAAATGTCTTGTTCTATCGCCCTGATTTCAGAGTACAACATTGTCAATATTTTAATTTTGTTTTTTTCCAATTCTCATGTGGTACTACAGATTATCCTATGGTTAGGACCCCTAATGATAACAGGCGATAACATTCAGAAGAAGATGATGAACCTTTCCAGCAAGAATGCATTAAGCCTTTCAAAAAAAATGTTGTGAATTCAGGAAAGAGTCTTCCAGATGATCCGTATTCTCAATGTTTAATAAATTTCATGTTTTTCTAATGGGAGCCATAGGAACAATAAAAGCACACATGTTTGGCAATTGCACTATTTGCTTCACGTTCATTTATCAAAGATGAACAGACCCAGAAAGTTGAAACCTGGCACTTTGTATCTCACACAGGTGGAAACCTTCTTTTCCAACATTGCACTTTGTAATTTAGAAACAGACCCACGTTTCAAGTTGGTGACAGTTTGCATGTGCAGAATTTATGTTTAAATTCAACCAATTTGTTTTAATTAAAAATCTGTACACTCAGTTGTTTATCACACGTAGTGCACATCCCAAGGTGTGCCTTCAGTTGTCAGATATTTGCTAGTGCTATATTGGTGCTTATCCAAGCTAAAAAAAACACATCCTTGGCCAGTGATTATGGTAAGTGATGATCCTGGACCATGTGACAAAAATACTGATAATGTACAATTCCACATGGAATGGATAAACATTTCTGTTCATAACTATAAAAGCTAAGAGCATTTGTCTTATATATCATCAAACTATATTGATAAGTAAAAAGGGGAAATTTGAAACAATACCTCAAAATGTTGCAGATCAAACTCAAGGAAAGTTTTCCCTTGAACATCACCATTTGAACAAAGAAAGCTGATGAGTTGTAAGTTGTTTTGAAAACTTAATAGTCATTTCTTTTCTAAAGCAGCAACAGAAGGTATGGCCTGCCCTGAAGCAGCATTTCACATTTCCCATCTCCTCATAAAACGCTAGTAATCATTCACACCAATGTCTGTGTCTACTGACACTTTATGCAAAGATTTAAGGACAGATAAGAAATAATAACAGCAATCCAGAGCTTCCACAGGAACAAGACAAGTGGAATCTCTGTCTGAAGATGTTTTTCAGCAACCATAGTAAGACCTGAAGGACTGTGAATGTCTCACACTGCAGTGTGATGAATCTATCAAGATGACAAATGCAACCCAGCTGATTGACATCTGTGTATGATTTTTTAAACGTGTAACAACTTAACAGGACCTTCTTACCATTTTGCTTCTTAAAGCGAGAGCAAGGTGTGAGATGTGGATGGCCAGGTGGCACAGTAGGTTGGCACTGCTGCTTCATAGCGCCAGGGACTCGGGTTCGATTCCAGCCTTGGATGGCTGTCTGTGTGGACTTTGCACATTCACCATGTGTCTACATGGGTTTCATTGAGTGCTCCAGTTTCTTCCTACAATCCATAGATGTGCAGACTAGGTGGATTACTATGGGAAATGTGGGGTTATAGGAATGGGTGTGGTTTGATCTTGGTGAGATGCTCTTTGGAGTGTCAGTGCAGATTTGATGGATTGATTTGTCTCTGCACTGTAAGGATTCTATCATAAGAATTCAAATGGTTTGTGCTTGAGGAAAAAATTCCCATCAAGAAATTGGTTTCCACAAGAACTGGTGGTGTACCAGCCATGTTTCAAATAAATGTGGACTTTGTTGCAGTTTGCAGCAATGATCCTGATTTCCCCTCCTTTGTCAATTACTACTGCTTAATCCACCAGTAAGTAGTTGTGAGTAAATTGATGGATATGAGAAGCTGATGAGCTGAGGCAGGATTAGAAGTTAGTTGCAATATATCTTTGTTATGGCATGGCAATGTGACCAGGAGTTCACTTCTCTTAAAGGTCAAAGATCATACCAAGGTTCTGAATGGTTTTGTTCAACCTTGAACAATGTCAAAGAGAACAATGGTATGAGTTCCTAGGGAACAGAGTTTGTGGATGGAAAGAAAATGGTTTCAGTCTTTCCAATATTTAATCAAATGTAATTTCTGATCTTTCAGCACTGGTTGATGGGTCAGCTGTCTGAACATTCAGCAGAAAATTCAGTTCTGAGGAAGGGTCACCGGACTCAAAACGTTAACTCTGTTTTCTCCTTCACAGATGCTGCCAGACCTGCTGAGCTTTTCCAGCAACTTTGTTTTTGTTCCTGAAAATTCAGCGGCATTGGAGGTGTTTGTACAGGTAGTCATGAGAAAGAGTGAAGTGTTGTTGGCAACTTGTTGGTACTAGCATTGTACCTTCAGATGATATTACCAAGGGGCAGCATGCAGACAGGAAGTAAGAGTGGCCAAGGGTGAAGATGAGGGAGATGTCAGACTAAATGGTGCAGGAGCCCAGGAGAAATCATTGTGAGGGATTCTCTGCCTGTGATAAAGGAGATAATGGGAATGGGTGACAGTGTTCCCACTTAATTGAAAAACTGTGGAGAGGAGCTGGAGGAGGTTGGTGTGGTCAACCATGTCAAAGGCTGTGGGGTGTAATCTGTGAATTTGATAAAAGCCCTTCCTGTATTGTGGCAGGGTCGGAAACCTGACTGCTTAGATTCAAACATGGAGTTCTGGGTAAAAATGGACACAGACTGAGGTGGTGACCACGTGGTCTGGTTGAGGGGGGAAAGGAAATTTAGGGAGGGATGGTGGTTTGGAAGGATAGTAGATCAGGGGAGGGTTTTTGAATACATGGGTAATAACAGGAGATTTAATAGGGAGGCGCACATCATTGGGGGTTTAATTTGATGTTTGAGAAAGTAATGCTAATTGACTCTTGGTTATATATTTTCTAATCAGCATGTTCAGAAATGTCATTATAATCCTCTGGAGCAGGTAGAAGGTGAATCTGGGTCTCCTGATCCAGAAGTAGGGACACTATCACTGCACCACATGAGCCCCATTTTGACTGATGGATAAGACTGAGAATTGAATGAATTGTACCTAGTTGGATTAACAGGTCTAAGGTTTGTTGGAATGTTTAATCTTTGAAGAACAGGAGAAACATGAATCTGAGTTGAAACATAAAACCAAATGTTAAAAAGAATGATGAGCAAATGGAAACAACGAAATGAATTGTGTGGAGCAGTTCACAGCACAGACAAGGTTTTCATCATGTGCAATATATATTAATGACTTGAGTGAGGAAAGTGAATGTACTGTCAACTAGAGATAACAAGGTGCAGAGCTGGATGAACACAGCAGGTCAAGCAGCATCAGAGGAGCAGGAAAACTGACGTTTCAGGCCTAGACCCTGCTTGCAGATGACCCAAAAACAGGTGGGAAGGCAAGTAATAAGGATGACACAAAGAGCCTGCAGTGGGGTATAGACAGGTTATGCAAGTGGACAAAAAGCTTGGCAGCTGGAATGTGGAAAAGTATGTGAGGTGATGCTGTCTGGCAGGAAGGGTAGAGGAGCTCAATGCTATTTAAATGGACAGATAGTGCAGAATGCTGCAGCACAGCAGGATTTGGGAATTCTTGTGCGTGAATCATGAAAAAGCCTGTGTCCAAGTTCATTGGGTAATAGGGAAGGCAAATGGAGCGTTGGGCTTTGTTTCAAAGGGAATGGAGTATAAGCATGGAGCGGTCTTGCTGAAACCGTGTCAGGCACGAGTCAGACCACACATTAGCCGTGATCTTATTGAACTGCAGATTAGATTTGATTGGTACAACGGCCTGTTTCTGCTCCTACATTTGACAGTCTCATTGTGGGAACAATGCAAATGCTGGTGTGCTGCGTATATGAGTTGGTCATGTGCACAGTTAGAACAAATGTGTAACCCTTGAAATTTAAGTGATTGTGCCGGGGAGACATCCCAGTGCAGCTCCCTGGTATTTACCCAGTTCTCCCACATGCCATCCTGCCATCCCAGGATCAGTACAATATCGCCCTGTATTTCTGAAGCTGTTACTTTCTATGCCTTCACCACCATCACTGCATTTCATAGCATTGAAAAAATAACAGCCAGCATCTTGTCCACTGCCTGCAGTCTTCTGGAATCCCACCCAAAAGTGATGGATTTGATTTAAGCCAGTATTTTTGGCATTGAGCAATGTTTATAATAGCGAACAGGAACAATGTTTTCTCAATATGGAATGAAAGCTGACAGCTCACGTGTTCGCTAGACAGTTTAACACATTGTTTCCATCAAAAAATCTACATTGGTTGGAGTATTTCATTTGATGGATTACATTTTCTTTCTAATATCTTACTAACACAATGACAATGTGTCGGGTTTTATGAAACAAATTTATTTTACTATACTGTCTTAGCTTATAAGTTTGTTTTTAACTTTGCACAGAAAGGGAAGTACAGTCCCAAATATATAAATTTCAGTCCAAATATTGTTTTAATATTTTAACTAGGAAATGTGAAGTTTCAAATACGAGGCCAGGGTTTGCTGTCAAAATCAAGGGAAGTTATTGATGCCTGTCATCATTGACAGAGAAAAGCTATAGCAATTCCGGGTGAGGGTCAGATGTTGTTAAATGTGACCCATCCGTAAATTGCTTGTCCAGTTGTACTACTACACTGTCACCCTGCTCCAAACAACCTATTCTTGTCTGATTCACTGGTGAAATATATGGACTGGTGATGTCTCAGCATTGTAAGCCTCCAGACTATTTTACAACAACAACCTACATTTCTATAGTATTTTAATTTGAGCAAAACATTCCCAAGTGGCTCCATTACTTTATCAGACAAAATTTGACACCAGGCCAAAAAGCAAACAATATGGGCTTTGGGCCTAGTGCAGGAAAGTGGGACTAGTGTAGGTAGTAATCCTTTTTTTTGAATCAATGGGCCGAAGGGCCTCTGTGCACTGCATGGTTCTATGATTCAATGATTAGGTCAGATGTCCAAAAACATGGCTGATAGGATCCATTTTACAACGTGATTGAAAGGACCGAAGACTGCAGAGAAGTGGACAGGTTTGGACAGGGATTTCCGAGGTCAGGGCCTAAGCTATAGGAAACATGACCATCAATAGTGGAGCAATTAAAACTCCCCATTGCAAATTGTCAGAATTTGAAGAGCTCAGAGATCTTGGATGGTTGTCGAGCTGACGGCTGTTACTGAAATAGAGACGAGTGAGACTATAAAAGTATTAGAAAAGCAGGATGAGAGTTTTAAAACTGAAGCATTGCCAGAATGGAAGTCAATGTAAATTAGCGAGGGCAGGGGAGATGGTTGGATCGGATTTGGCACAAACCAGGATATGAGTAACAGAGTTACTTACAAACATATGGATTAGGAGCAACTATAGGCCATTCAGCGCCTTGAACCTGTTCTGATATTCAATAAAATCATGGTTAATCAGTTTGTAACTACCAATCTACTTTCCTGTCAACATCTGCATCCTTGACCAGCATCCATTCACCTCTGCCTTAACAATATTGAAGGACTTTGCTTCCTTCATCATTGAGGAAAAGAGTTCCAAAGATTCACAACCCTCAGAGAGAAATGATGTCACCTCATTCAATGGGCAAACCTCTTAAACAGTGGCTCCAACAAATGGTAGAATGTGGGAGTGGACTGTATTGGTATAATCAGGTTGAAAGACAACAACGGAACGCATGAGCATTTTAGCAGAAAATATGCTGAAACAGCAATAGAGTTTGTAAATGGTGACAGCAAACAGTCCTGGTAATGGATTGGGTACGTGGTTAGATGTTTATCTCTGGGTCAAACAGAAAGCCAAGGCTGTACGATGTAATGACTGCTAATTACTTCCAACCAGCCTCTCTGGCAGTGAAAACTAAGATGTAGACGTGCCAGTGTTGGACTGGGGTGGACAAAGTCATACTTTACACAACACCAGCTAATGGTCCAACAGGTTTATTTGAGATCACAAGCTTTCGGAGTACAGACCTGTGTGCTGCTCTCCACTTCACCTGAAGAAGGAGCAACGCTCCGAAAGCTTGTGATTTCAAATAAATCTGTTGGACCATAACCTGGCATCGTGTGACTTCTGACAGTGAAAACTAACTACAATAGGTATGGAGTCTAATTCCTTCAGGTGTTAATTGCTTTGAGAATTTTAAATATGTTATTTTTTTTTGACTTTCTATGTTTTTCTTAGTCCAATTTTTTCTTTTTGTCTCATTGTTTCACAGATTTCACATTAAATTTACTCACATTAATTCACCCTTCCTTCCCAGTACCTGCATATTAATTTCACAACTTTCCTGATTGCTTGGGGAGTCAGAGATCTGCTTACCCCGTATCATTATCTTTGTGTTCACTGGGCTCTTACAGGCAGCTTGCCACAAGAGAAAGACTACTTTGGCAGTGTCAGCACTGTTGTGTTTTATGCCTTGGAGATATACAGGGATGTCACAACAGGTTGTACATGCAGGAGGCATTTTATACAGGGCTTTAAAAAGATCTGCTCTAATGTGCTTACAGCTGCTAGTCATGCACAATGAAGAGAGAACAAATACCTGAAACACATGATTCCCTCCCCTTACTTGAGGAGGGATGTAGCTGTATTGGAAGCAGTTCAGAGGAGGTTCACTAGATTGATTCCAGAGGCGACGGATTTGCCTTATGTAGAAAGATTAAGCAGTTTAGGTATTCTTTTACTCTCTGGAGTTCAGAAGAATGAGAGATCTAATTGAAGTGGGTAAGATGCGAAACGGGATTGACAAAATAGAGGTAGAGAGGGTGTTCTGTCTAAAACAAGAGAGGTCGTAGTTTTAGAATAAGGGACAAGCAGGTTCAAAACATAGATGAGAAATTATTTCTCTCAAATGGTTTTGCATCTGAGGAATTCATTACCCCAGAGTGTGGTGGATGCTGGAATATTGAGTAAATTTAAGGAGGAGATGGACAGATTTTAATGAGTAATGGGTTTGAGGGTTATGGAGCGTGGACAGGAAAGTGAATTTAAGGCTCAGGTGAGAACAGCTAGGATTATATTAAATGATTGTGCTTTAGGGGTTGAATCACCTACTCCTCTTCCTAGTTCTTATAATCAAACACTGAACAATTAAACAACTGAATGCCTCAGGCAGAGGTAAATTCTTGAAAAAGGGATAGACTTGGTCACAGGTTGGATGGAGGAGGACAATGTTTGATGGTCGAACAACAGAACTGGGGAGAATTTCCCACTTCTCTTGGCTCCATAGAAGGTTTTTTTTTAATTTGAAAGATAAACTAAATCAATACAAACTCAATAGATACAACTAAATAAATTGGATGGTGCAGAACTTGAATATTGCTGAAAAGGATCCATGCTGTCAATGCTTTTAATTTTGACTCATTAGGACCAATGTAAGAATGCCAAATTTCAAAGCAATGTACAATTTACACTGCATGAGGAAAGGGTACTGATTGGTTAATAAGTCAACTCTGATTGAGATGATGCCATGAAGAATGCACAAGAATATTGTTATCCTCCATTATTTTATTTAGTTCAAAAATGATGCAATGCCTGGACATGTTCCTTTTCCCTGTAGAAGGCAGGTTGCAGAGCATGAAAATATATATAGCAGAGGAGTGTGAGCCACATTGACAGCCTTATTGATAACCTAAAATCAGATGATTGTGATACTCTTAGTACACTTGGGATTGTTCAGCTGTGTAATCTAACCTAGCATTCAACATTATGTTGTGCAAGAATGGTCTGGTTAAGTGTGTTCAGTCTTTTGCTTGGTGCAGGCAGGGGCATGCAGTTTTATATGAAGAGACAGTCGATGGAATGACCTATGCTATTGACAGGACACTGAAATTCATAGAGCCAGATCTTCCAAGGATTCACAATCACATGCAGATCCTTACATAAAGTAAAAGCTCTGCACTTTGAATAGGAGATTCCAATCGACGCTCTTTCAGAATTTTGGAGGTTCACTTTAAATCCCTCATAGTGCAGGATAGTCAGAGACAGTAAACCACACTTCCTTATCAAAGATGTTAGTTGCCTCACTCTGTAATTCTGGAATGTTCTTCGGAGGATGGGCTGAATGTCCTGTTTCCGCACTGTAGGGATTCTGTGATTGATAGTAAAGCATTGCAGCAACTTTGGGAGCCGCTTTGAAAAGGTAAGTATGTAAGATAAGTGTGAGGATAGCATGGCCCAGTGCATGTGGTGTTAGGTTGGTATGGTTTGGAGTGCCATGTTGAGTAGGGTGCCAGGTAGGTATGGGATAGGGTGCTAGGCAGGTAGGGTGCCAGTGCACATGGGGCCAATGGAGTCAAGTAAGTGATGGAGTATGTAGGACAGGCTGGAAAGATTGGAAGATGTTAGGACTGGCAGGGGAGAAGGTGGGTCAGGGCCCAGTGGTGGGGGAGAGAGTGCTTCAGGTCGGATGATTGTGTGAATGTTGTCTGGTCTCACGTCTGGGGGGGTGGTTGCATGAAATTAAGGATGTATGTGTTAAGCTGAGGGTCTGTTTAATCGTTGCTCAGGAGTTAGACCAGATATTTAACAGTCTAGGAGATAGTAGGAACAGCCATTGCTGGAGTCTGAGATAACAAGGTGTGGAGCTGGATGAACACAGCAGGCCAAGCAGCATCACAGGAGCAGGAAGTCTGGATCCTTCTTCAGAAATGGGGAGGGGAAGAGGACTCTGAAATAAATAGAGAGAGGGAGAGGTGGTGATGGAAAGTGGATAGTGGAGCAGATAGGTGGAGAGAAGATGGACAGGCCACGGAGGCGGGGATGAAGCCAATAAAGGTGAGTGTAGGTAGGGAGTTGGGATGGGGGTTTGGTCAGTGAGGAGGGAGGGACGGGTAGGTGGGAGGGAAGACAGACAGGTCAAGGAGGCGGAGACGAGCTGGGCTGGTCTTGAGATGAGGTCGGGATTGGGGAGATTTTGAAGCTTGTAAAGTCCACATTGAGACCATTGGGTTGTAGGGTTCCAAGGAGAAGATGAGGTGCTGTTCCTCCAGTTTTTGGGTGGCATCGTGTTACACTGGAGGCCCAGGATGGACATGTCGTCCAGGGAGTGGGAGGGGGAGTTGAAGTGGTTCATGACTGGGAGGTGTAGTCGTTTGTCATGAACCGAGCGCAGGTGCTCCACAAAGCGATCTCCGAGCCTCCACTTGGTCTCCCCGATGTACAGGAGGCCACATCGGGAACAGCGGATACAGTATACCACATTAGCGGATGTGCAGGTGAACATATGTTTGATGTGGAAGGTTTTCTTGGGGCCTGGGATGGAGGTGAGGGGGAAGGTGTCTAGCTTTTCCTGAATAACTATTGACTTATTTGTAGCAGAACCTTCCAAATTCTCTGATTTAAACAGATACTTTCTGAGGATTCCAGGTGTAAGGGAATTGCCTGGTGGAAATCTCAAATTTGCTGGGTGTCTTCTACATTGGGGATTTCACAGTGTCCCTGTGCACAGTTCCCATCGATGCTGCAGAAATAACTATCTGATTATCAGAAAATCTGGACCATATTACTCTTGTGGTAATCCCTCAGAATGAGGATTACAGCCAATGTGTAAAACCTGTCCATTGAATGTTTTTTATACTGAGAGAGGCTACAGATAACACATGGTTCTGATTCACCTAGAAACCCTCCTCCTCTCCCCTGCTGCCCTAGGCAGGTTGGAAGGATTTACATCTGAGAACCAATCTGTTCGATCATTAGCAGAATGTGAGCATGGTGCTTCTTTCATATACTCCATCGTCATTTGAATCATAGAATCCTTACAGTGTGGAAGCAGGCCATTCAGCCTACAATGACCCCATGAAGAGTATCCCAGCCAGACCCACTTCTGTACTTCCCATGGCTAACCCAACTAGCTTGCCATCCCTGGACACTTTAGGTAATTTAGCACGGCCAATCCACCTAACCTGCACATCTTTGGACTATGGGAGGAAACTGGAGCACCCAGAGGAAACCCACTCTGACACGGGGAGAATGTGCAAACTCCACACAGACAGTTGCCTGAGGTGGGTCCCTGGTGCTGTGAGGCAGCGGTGTTTACCACTGAGCCACTGTGCTGCCCCTTTTGGGTAACGTGCAGAATGTCTTTTTGGTTTGAGTGCTGTATACTTTAGATGAAGAAATAGGGAGCTTTGCCTAATGCTCATATGTTTGAGATAGCTCACCCTACCAAGGTAATCACAGGTAGGCTGAACGCTTTCCAGGTCTGAAAGTGGTGGCCTGAGGCTGTTTGTAAGAATGTCCAGTTCACTGTGAGCAGTGACCAGATTAAAAGAAAGTTAGCCAGAGGCAATGCTTTGATGCACCTTATTTTGACATCACACTTTCATGGTGAGCAAATTTATGAGGTTGCCAATAATAGGGATTTGGCGCCTGATGATCACATGTAAACAGCCGATCACCTGTATTAGGCATCTTCCCAGGATGTGTCAAAGTTGTTCCCATGAGATTAACTGCAAGACCAATGCAGAGAACAGCACTGAGTCCAGTTTGAGAGAAGGACTCCTGGCTATTTCTGGTGGGTGACCTTGTTGCCTCTTCAGGGGCCAAAGCTGCCAAATATAGGACAGGAGAAAGACCTCATTGAAAAGGTCAAGCATGAATTTTAATCCCTCCTTGTTTTCAGATGCTTTTGATGTTCATTAGGTAACTAGGCAATAAGTCTTCCATAAACCAGAAAAAGAATCATAAACAACAAGGTGCAGAACTGGATGAACACAGCAGGCCAAGCAGCATCATAGGAGCAGAAAGGCTGATGTTTCGGGCCTAGACCCTTTGGTTAGTACTAAATAACACAGTATGGAGCTCAAGGACCACAGCAGGCCAGGCAGCATCATTAGAACAAGAAAGCTGACGTTTCGGGTTGGGACCCTTTCTGAAGAAGGGTCCCAACCCAAAACGTCAGCTTTCCTGCTCCTCTGATGCTGCCAAGCCTGCTGTGTTCCTCCAGTTCCACACTGTATTATCTCTAAATCCAGCATCAGCAGTTCTTACTATTTCTCACAGTGGTTAGTACTGCTGCTTCACAGTGCCAGGGGCCAGGATTCCATTCTACCCTCGGGTCACTGTCTGTGAGGAATTCACACGTTCTTCCCTTGCCTCTGTGAATTTCCCCTGTATGCTCCGGTTTCCTCCCACACTCCAAAGGTGTACAGATTTAGGTGGATTGGCCATGCTAAATTACCAATGCTGTCCAGGGTTGTGCAGGCTAGGTGAATTGGCCATGGGAAATGTAGGGTTACAGAGAACGTGTGGGTCTGGATGGGATGATCTTCAGAAAATTGGTGTGGACTCAATGGGCCGAATAGCCTGCTCCCACACTTTAGGGATTCTACGATTCTAAAGTCCATTTAGGTGAAATGTTGAAACATGAGTTAAAATGAATATACCAGAGGATTTTCTTGAAAAATGAATGTATTTGGAGAAACATTCTAAACTGTTGTCACCCTACAGGTCGTCTTGTCCTCAATAATTCACATCACTGTCCAAGTCAAGCCTAAATTGTCTTCTTATGACTCACCCATCATTAGTGGGAATACTGCAGCCTGAGTCGGAAGTGAATTGTAAAGGAAAGTTAATAGTCAATATTTTATTGAATATTTGCCTTTGCTTCCTATGGTGCCCATTGTGAGGGAAGATGTTTCCTCTCCCACTGCTTGAAACACGCTCTTCTTTTCCACAGATTAATTGGTGATGTTGTCTCAGCTGGCTGTCACATTGGGACTGTTGTAATTGATCTCTCTCTATCTCGCTCTTGGGAGCAATAATGTTTTCACATTTTGGACATTCTTTTCGACGGGAATTTTAATTGGCAGGTAGAGAGCGCATGCTGAGCAATGCCAGAGGCAACAAACCTCATCCTTTTAACTGTTTAAAAATTTCAAGAAATGCATGATCTCGATTAATTCACATAATTTCTCTGGCTGCTAAAAGTTGATAATGTTTCTGTGTCTTTCTTGAAAAGTGAACACAACTTGATAGCTTGGAAAATCCATCTGGGAAACATCACGTGCATAATTATCATATATATAGACATGTTTTTGTTTAGTCCAATTTAAATACTTTTACGTAAACTTTGTGATTAGAGAAGTTAGCTGATTAGTTTTAACGGGTGTGGGCACAATGAGCTGAAAGTCTTTTTACTGTGCTTGGGATCTCTGACTCTCACCTGAACTTTTATTGTAGTTGTTACACCCTCAGAATGTCCCAAATAGTTCCTCTAGCAATTGCTTTTGAAGTACAGTCACTGCCATCACATAGGCAAGTCGCAAACCTCAAAATGTGCATAGGAAGATCCCACAAACATTCATTGCATTTTGGGGGCTGTTGTTTGCAGGTTCAGTGTTTCCCAGGAGATCAGGAGAACATTTCTTTGTTTTGAGGTGCAGCTGAGTTATCCTCTGAAAGGCTATCACTCAAAGAATGTATAGCACTCCTGATACGTTCTTGAGTTTTGAAAGTGGCATTTCAACCACAAGCTTCAGAGGCAAGCTGACTCAACAGGAAGTTCACCATCAAGAACTGGTTATCTATCAGTCTAACACAACAATAAATGCAGTTTTATCAGAAGTGAACTTGTTCCTGTTATGATGAAGTCTGCTGATGGGCTGACAGGTGGCAGGTGAATCTCAATGTGGGGAAATGCAAGGTGGCTCATTTTGGAAGGAAGAACATGTAGAGGCAAAATAAAGCTTGTAACTGTGGAGGCAGGAGCAGAGGGAGCTGAACATATATGTGCAAAATCAATAAAGGTGGTCTGACAGGTGAACAACTCAGGGCACTATGCTTTAGGAAGGTTTTGGAAATCATATATTCATGAGAATGGTTCCAGTGATGAGGAATTTCAGTTATGAAGGTAAATTAGAGAAGTTATAGCTATTTTCTTTGGAGGTGAGATTACGCCTGAGAGGAGATTTTATTGAAGGGTACAAACTAATGAGGAGTCCAGGTAGAGGAGACAGAAGGGAACTGTTCCCACTCATGACAGCAAGAGTTCACAGATTTAAAGTAATTAGCAAAACAAGTAAACATGATATGAGAAAAAAAACATTTCATGCAGTGACCAGTTTGTGTCAGGAATGCATTGTTTGACAACATGGTGGAGGCAGATTCAATGAAGGCATTTGAAAGGAAATTAGACAGTTAGTTGAAAAGACAAAATGTGCAAGGTTGCAGGGAACTTGGAAGAATTCATTTTGGTCAGATGCTCATTCAGAGAGCCAGTTCAGACATGATGGACTGAATGAGCTCCTTCTGTGCAATTCCCTTCTCACCTAACAGTCCACAACTGTTTATGACCATTAAATACTCAAAGGTCACGTACAGCACCAATGATTCTGGACAATTGGATAGGGTCTGCTCTTTGCTGAGTTTTCGATCAATCCAGACAACTAGCTCAATTTTGACTGTTAACCAATTTTAAAAAAGTCATTCCAAGAGGTAGCCCTCATGATTTTGTATTTGTGACAAGATAATGTTATTACAATGCTTGTGAAATCATTAGCTTTAGAAGTTGATACTGCCTCTACTTCTGTCACTTTTGTCTGCACTTTCAAAAATTACATAAAGGGCTCCAATTGCAGTTTACACAGAAAGTGGCTGAACGTAGACCCAGGCCAAAGAGAAATGGACAGCACTATAGCCCAACTTCCACATCCACTTTAGACATCTGGTTAAAAAAACACCCTAGATGGACAGCAAAGCTTAGCAATTCAGATGCTTGCTGATCTGAACTCTGTCCGGACCACTGCAGATTTAGAAATCGCAATAACAGTTTTTTTTGCCTCTTAACGTCATCCATTCAGGGTCCACTTATTTGATACGTGATTATACTTTTAAGATTCCAATAGTGACACAAAACATTGTGACCCCTACCAATGTGATCACATAAGGCTCAGAACTTGGTCACTCTGGAAAAGGATAGATTCTGGGCATTCAGAGCTGCATTTCCCAGAATAACTTTTACCCTGTAGTGCACTCAAACACACCAGAACAAATTATGGTGTGACCTGAGAGTTTCAAAATTAACTGGTCAACATAAGTTTCTTTCTTATTACAACCTGTTGATGTTAAATAATCTATAATCTCCCAAAGAATAATGGACAAAGGAGCTCTTGTACACAAACTCATTATAAAATGCCATCGGTATCACTTTCTCATTATTATTTTAAAGCAGTAAATTCGGACTTTATCCTCAAGGCCATTTCTCCACAGGAGTAGAATAAATAATTTCTGCTGCGCATATAAAAACAAAATGATCCAAACAATTCTAAATGATACTTCTTTTGACTGACTGTATCCATTGCATTTCTCTTAAAGACAGAACTAAAGTGTCTTTTGTTTTGATGTTGCATTTTGTGGTGCTAACACATTACCTGTGGCTTCACGAAACCCCAACATGTGAGTCAGTGCATCCTCAATGTTTATCTCTCAGAACTTTGTGAAATAAAGTGATGGCTGCAGTGCAACAGTCTGCAATCAGAGCTGAACTGCAATTTGAAGTGTCAAGTCAGGAATATTTGGGTGTATATTTGGATAAAGGAAACAATGGTGATGGGACAAACATTTTATACACAGCTCGCTGTGGTTCTGTAAAATGACAGTCAAATTGCTCTCATCCTGATTTACCTGAAAATATTGTTAAATGTAGTGCAGTGGTCGTACTCGTACCTCTGAACTAGGAGGCCCAGGTTCAAGTCCCACCTGTTCCAGAGGTGAGCAATAACATGTTTGAGCAGGTTGGTTAGAAACTATCACCTCCAGAAAGTCATATTGTCTTTTAATTGCTTCTTCAGATACAGACATTGCTGACAAATCCAGCATCTGTTGCCTAATAATCCAACTTGCCATTGATAATGAGCCACCATGTTGAACTGCTGCACTCCCTCCAGTATGTTGCTGGAAAAGGGGATACCGGATTTCGATCCAGTGACAGGGAAGGAGCAGTGATATGGTTTAAAGGTAGGAACAGCGTGTGGTTTGGAGGGGAACTCTCAGATAATCCCTTGCTTCAGCTGCCCTTGTTCTTCTTAACGATTGAAATTGTAAATTTGGAATACACTGTTGAGGTATCTTTGGTGAATTTCTGCAGTGCATCTTGTAGGTAGTACACACTGTTGCTACTGAGCATCAGTTGTATAGGAACATAGTGTGGTGTCAAACAGCTGAGTTGCTTTGTCCTGGATGGTGTCAAGCTTCTTAAGTGTTGTTGGGAAGTACAGATGGCATAGCATGACTTCAATTTACTTGAAAATCTCACACAGTTTTACTTATCAGTGCCATTACAGAAAACTGTTTATTGATCTGGACTGTAGCATGGTTTTCCTGAACTGCAGATGACAGTTGATCATGTGGTTGTCATCCTGGTCCTTGGCTCATTAGCATGTCCAGCCGATAAAGCAGCACAGCTTTTCAAACAAGAACACCTATCCCCACCTTTCATTTCTTAGACATAATCACACGTACAAAACAGAGAAAATTACATCCATATCCAGGTAGATGTGAAATTATTTACACAGAAGTTATAATAGGCACTCAAATCACACTAATAGAAGTTAACTGAACAGTTAAGCTAATTTCTTACCAATGTCTGGGGGATTATAAACTTAGAGAATGATATTACTTATTGGAAATTGCCTGCAAAGACAGGTCTAGCATTTTTCACCCATGACCTTACAGAGGTTTATAAAATCATGAGGGGCATGGATAGGGTAAATAGACAAGGTCTTTTTCCCCAGGGTAGGGGAGTCCAAACCTAGAGGGGAATAGGTTTAAGGTGAGAGGGGAAAGATTTAAAAAGGACCTAAAGGGCAAATTTTCACACAGATGGTAGTGCGTTTATGGAATGAACTACCCCTGGTGGAGGCTGGTACAAGTACAACATTCAAAAGGCATCCGGATGGGTACATGAATAGGAAGGGTTTAGAGGAATATGGGCCAAATGCTGGCAATTTTGATTAGATTTACGTGGGATATCGGCACAGACGTGTTGGACCAAAGGGTCTGTTTCCAGGCTGTATATCTCTATGGCTCTTTCAGTGGACAGGGTGCTGGGTGCTTTTTGTGAGATGAGATGGATGAATCTATTTACTATTGTTCTGTAGCTAGCCTCAAACAGGTGCAATGCAAATGAATATCTCTGGGATCTCATTAGAAATCTATAAAGCTCAAACAGGACTAGACAGGATCAATGTAGGAGTGATGTTCCTGAAGACCAGAACCAGGAGTCACAGTCTAAAGGTATGGGGCAGGCCATTTAGGACTGAGATGAGGAGAAGTGTCTTCACCCAGAGAGTGGGGAGCCTGTGGAATTCTCTGCCACAGAAAGTGGTTGTGGCCAAAACATTGAATGTTTTCAAGAAGGAGTTAAATCTTGCTCTTGGGGCTAAAGGGATCAAAGAGTATAGGGAGAAAATGGGAACAGGGGCCTGAGATGGATTAACAGCCACAATCAGATTGAATAACAGCAGGCTCAAAGGGCCGAATGGCCTGCTCCTGCTCCTTTTTTTTCACGTTTCCATGTTTAACTTTAAGGTAACAGAACAGAACTTATTGAGTTATTACTGAAGTCCCGATAAATATCTATTACTCAATGATGAGAAATTATTTTGATTTAAAAAGGATAACTGCAATACATTCCAAATTGCCAAAGCAATACACCAGAAGTCCAAAACTAAAATCACATGCTTTCAAAGAGTCACAGAATTGTTACTGTACAAAAGAGACCATTCAGCACCAGCTCTGCATTTTGGCGAGGTCAGACATCTGGCCTTTTCCCCCTGACCTGACACTATGGGAAGATTACTCTTGAAAGCTTCAATTGAACCCGCTCCATCACACTCACAGACAGTGCATTCCCCAATGCTAGGCACCCACTGTGTAAGAACGTATATTCTCACCTCACGTTTGCTTCTTTTGCAAATCACTGTAAATCTGTGCCCACTACAAAAAACAAAACTGCAGATGCTGGAAATGTGAAACAAATGCAGAAATTGCTGGAGAAACTCAGCGTCTGTGGAGAGAGAAAGCAGAGTTAACATTTCAAGTCTGATGACCAGTTTTGAAGAAGGGCCACTGGATCTCTCCACTCATGCTACCAGACCCGCTGAGTTTCTCCAGCATTTTCTGTTTTTGTTTTAAATCAGTGCCCACTGGTTCTTGATCCATTTACAAACAGGAACAGTTACTCCGTATCTACTCTGTCCAGACTCCCCATGATTTTGATGACCTCTGTCAGATCTTCCCTCAGGCTCACCTCTCCAAGGAGGGATTCTCAATCCCGTTTACTAATTTTCCATTTATTCTTGCTGCCAAATAAGTCTGTATTCTTTATGCTTCATTTTCATTGCAATGGAAGTAGGACGTGCCAACAGTTAGACGTCTGACAAATCTAGTTCCAATTGTGCTTTCATCTAAATTCTTTCCTTTAAGTTTCAGGATCTCTCACTGTAGCTCCATAAGGAAACCTTGGCATAATATGTCCAAAACATTGGCCTGGAGCTTCTGCCTAATTGTAATGTTTTTGTAAGTATTTATTTTATTATGCTCTGATATTGGCATAACTGGCACTGAAATCCCGGAATTTCAAACAAAAATTGAGTTCACTGCAACTCAAATTTCTGAGTTTCTTTTGAATTAGGTGGAGGCCATGTTAATGGGTGATTCATTTATGTATAAATAAAATATCTATACACCCCCACCACCACACCCCCAACACACACACATACACGCACGCACACACATAAGCAATCAACATCCGCAT
>NC_063353.1:49707525-49707792 GCF_021869965.1 Rhincodon typus | reverse complement strand
ACATAAGCAATCAACATCCGCATGCACACATATCACACACACTTACACGCATACACACACACATACACATACACACACATGCATGTACACACACATATACCGACAACACACACAACATGCAAACAACACAGACACAACACACACACATGAACACAATCTCTACACACACACGCAGGCGTGCACACGCACACACGCAAGCACGCACATCTCACACACAAACACACACACAGAGACACACACGCACACACAAACACGCACACAGAGACA
>NC_063353.1:49698056-49707515 GCF_021869965.1 Rhincodon typus | reverse complement strand
ACACACACAGAGACACACACGCACACACAAACACGCACACAGAGACACACACACACACAGAAACACACACACACAGACACACACACACACACACACACACACACACGTGCACAATTTTTATCATTGCACAAAATACAGGATCAAACCAGCATCTTCCAGTGCAATATCACAAAAGTGAATGTAGCCCCACAAACTTCTCTCCAGAACTGAGGAACAACATACTACCGTGTATCAATGAGAATCCAAGCAGCTGACTTATGCTTCAAAATCTATAAGACTGTGTAAAAGTCGTGATTCCAGATTTTTTAAAACTCTCCCATTTTGCTTCCCAGAGCACCATATTGGAGAGAGGGTTTCTATTATCTCAGTTGGTTAGTTGGCTGGGATGTGGTTTAGGATAAAATTACAGTCGCAGATTCGATTTTTGTTCTGTCTGAAATGAATGGTTAACTTGCATCATCACTCTGCCCTGAGCATGGAAGATAATAGCAAACCACCAATGACAAAAACTGGCAAACAGCTCAGGGTGAAGCCTCAATAGACAATGAGCAGCACATTACGACATCCCAATGTCCAGGCCAATAGTTATCATTGAACATCATCATGTTGCAGTTTGTGGGAGTTTGACTTGACCAAATTGCCTCTCATATTTCCTATATGTTAACAGTGATTACACTGTATTAACCGTGAAGTGATATGGGGAATTCTGTGGCCATGAAAGGAGCTATATAAATGCAAATTTATTTTTTACATTTTGTAACATTTAGAACTTCTATGCTGTGACTTTGTAGCTCTGCTAGACAACGGACTTACCTCTCCAAATGCACAAATTGTTACCTTCCTTCCATCTTTGAAGCAATCTTCCTCGAAGGGTATTATTTTACACCAGGCTCACATTCAGGCCCCCTGGTGGAATTATCAATTCACATCTCTGGATTATTGGTCCCGTTATACAATCATTACGTTGATGTAACCAAAAAAAATTCTATCTTCTCAGAAAAATAATCAATTGCTTATTTCATTGCATCCGAAGATCCACTTACCAGAGACAATGCCGTAGTTTGCAGATGCCTCTCATCATGTTTCCTGAGCTGTGCGACATGTGGTGGTATTGAAATTCCTGATTCTACTCCAGAAAAAGAAACAGCTGCTGGGAAGCCAATTGATAATGGAGACTTTCTTGCTCTGAATGTTCGTCCTGCTGCTTGGCTGGGAAAGTGAGAGTGAAATCCAAAGGCTATACAATACAACAGGATTTCCGGCATTCCCAGGGTTTCCAAGTTTTGCAGCCTCTGACAGTCACCTGCCCTCACCCAGTCAATATCAGGATCAGTCTCTCAGTTTTACACTGGATTACGGAGAGTATCTGGCTCAGAAACAGGCCAGTGGTAACAAAGTATAGCTGGAGACTCGAAGTAAATAAAAAAACGAAAGTTGGAGGAGAAACGCAGCAGGTCTGACAGTGCCAGTGGAGAGTTAATGATGTGAGTACAGTATTGCTCCTTTTTGGAACCCCATTCACAGAAACAAACCATGAGGGCCCCCCAGCCCACGTTAGAGTTTATTCTCCAGTTGAGCTTCCTCTCTTCTTTCCACATTAAAAGTGTCATCATACCCTCTAACCCCTTCTCCCCCATGTGTGTGTCCAGCTCCCCCTTTCACTGCTTCTATACTATTCACATCACCCTGGCCCACGGCAATGAGTTCCACATTCTGACTGATTCTTAGCAAACATTGTCTTTCTGAATTCCTTGTTGAATTTCTTGGTGACCACCTCATATTGGTGGCCTTTAGTAATGTTCAATCCCACAAGAGGAAATATTGTCTTTCTATCCACTCCTGCAAAACCTATCATCATTATAAAAACCTCTGTCAGATCACCTCCTCTTCATTCATTTAAAAGGTATGAGAGAGCCAGCTGGTCAGCCCTTTCCTGACATGTAAACCCACGTATTTCTGGGATTATCCTGTACGCTATCTGCTCCGTACCTTTCTGGTCTCTGTGTCCTTTTCTAAAATATGACGATCTGCTGACAGTATCTAAATGTGCTGTAACCAAGCTCCGCTTGGCTGAGCTCATCCTCACCCTCAACAACTTCTCTGTCAACTCCTCTCATTTCCTTCTGGTAAGAGGGGTTGCCATGGGTACTCGCATGGGCCCTAGTTATGCCTGTCTCTTCGTGGGGTACGTGAAACATTCCTTGTTCCAGTCCTATTCCGGCCCCCACCCACAACTCTTTCTCCGATACATCGATGATATCATTGGTGCTGCTTCCCTCTCTTGTCAAGAATTGGAAAACTTCTCCAATTTCGTCTCCAATTTCCACCCTGCCCTCACTTTCACCTGGTCTCTCCCTGACTCCTCCCTTCCCTTCCTCGACATTTCTGTTTCCATTTCTGGGGATTGACTTGCCACTAAATATCCACTATAAACCCACTGACTCCCACAGCTACCTGGACTGTACATCCTCACACCCCACTTCCTGTAAAGACTCCATCCCATTCTCTCAGTTCCTCCATCTCCGTCGCATATGCTCAGATAAGGCCAACTTCAACAAGGGAGCTTCCGAAATGTCCACCTTCTTCCTCAACCAAGGATTCCCCAGGTCCGACCCATCTCCCGTACTTCTGCCCTCAACCCTTCTCTTCCCTCCCATAACAGCGATAGGGTTCCCCTTATCCTCATCTACCATCCCACCAGCATCCACATCCAGAAGATCATCAGATGTCATTTCTGCCACCTCCAGCAAGATGCCACCACCAGACACATATTCCCCTCCCCTCCCTTGTCCGGGACACCCTGGTCCACACTTCCTTCACCCCCAACACCTCCCCACAGCCCTACGGCACCTTCCCCTGTAACCAGCGAAGGTACAACACCTGCCCATTTACCTACTCCCTCCCCAGTATCCAAGGGCCCAAACATACCTTCCAGGTGAAGCAACACTTCACCTGCGCTTCCCAGAATCTAGTCCACTGCATTCGCTGCTCACAATGTGGTCTCCTCTACATTGGGGAAACGAAGCGTAGACTTGGCGACCGCTTAGCAGAACATCTACGTTCTGCTCACAAAAAAGACCCTGAACTTTTTGTAGCCAATTGATGTTTGTATACCCTTGTTGTTAATTTCCTCCCTGATTGTCCAATGTAGTGTTTGTCACAGTCTCTGTAGTTCTGAACTGACCACAAGACCCCTACAACCACTGGGCATCAGACTAGCACACAAACCCACATCAACCCTACGCCAACTGCTCACCCGAACTAAAGACCCACTACCCACTATGGACAAGACCAATGTCATCTACAAGATTCCCTGCGGAGACTGTGACAAACACTACATCACATCGACTGGGGCTGGGTGGCAGTGATGTGCTGAAGCTGCAGCACTCGATCTGTAGAGAGTGACACTCATCCTCAGTGTCCCCATCTCCGTCCTCAGGATGCTGCTCCCACTCTCCCAGCCCCTCAGAGACCACTGTATTCCCCCTTTACCTACTCAACTTTTGCAAACTACAGTATGTTAGTGTTATGTGGGACATTCTGTCATTTTATCCAGAGTGAAATACAAGGGCCCCACAGACAAAAAATGCATCAAAACCTCATCTTCAGGAGGCATACCAGATGCTCCAGCCTGTTTGAATAATGTGCAGCATGGTACTGCTCTAGGCATTAGTCAGGGAGTCGCGTCAAAATGCAATCAGCCATGTTCACTGAGTGTAGCGCGCATCTGCCAGTAATCATCTGTGATAGGCATCCAGCTCTCGTAATGAAGCAGTAACATGCGAATTCTCAAAGATGTAGGCATCATGGCAGCTCCCATGACACCTTGTGGGGACTCGTAAGATCATAGAATCCCTACAGTGTGCAAACAGGCCATTTGGCCCAACAAATCCACACTGCCCCTCACCCACAGCATCTCACCCAGACCCATTCCCCTACCCCTACATTTCTCATGTTTAACTCACCTAACCTAAACATCCCTGGGCACTATGGGCAATTTATCATGGCCAATCCACCTAACCTGCACATCTGTGGGAGGAAACCGGAGCACCCGGAGGAAACCCACGCAGACACAGGGAGAATGTACAAACTCCACACAGGCAGTCACCCGAGGGTGGAATCGAACCCAGGTCCCTGGTGCTGTGAGGCAGCAGTGTTAATCACTGAGCCACCATGCCATCCAGATACAGTACTGATGAACAGAGATGATGCACAGGACCCTTTCCTGTTGTTGAAATTAGCCACGTTACGTTATGGCCCTCTCAATACGACCTGAATCAATTCGATAGTGTACTGTCCCTGGGGGATGTCAGCTGTGTTAGCAATGCCCAGAGCCCAGTCTTCAACAGTGACCTTACAAACAAGGTGAATAAGTGTGAACTGATGTAAGTTGTATCACTAACAGCTGTGATACATTAGTAGGTCAAAGATTGAGAGATCCCACCGAGATCCCCAGTGGATCCTTCGCAGTAACCAGTTCTACTGAAGTTTAACGCCCCAGGTGGGATGGCCACCTACTCCAGCATAAGGCAGGTATGGCTCCAGCAGCTGGCATCGCTCAGTGTACTGGGACATCCTCACTGACATTGTACATCACTCACCTGGAGGAAATGGTGGAACCTGTTTGTTTCCTCTCCACCTATCCTCTCCTCTATCCCTCTTCTATCCGCCTCCCACTCTCTCCCTATTTATTTCGGAACCCCCTTCCCCTCCCCCTTTTCTGATGAAGGGTCTAGGCCCGAAACGTCAGCCTCTCTGCTCCTATGATGCTGCTTGGCCTGCTGTGTTCATCCAGCCCTGCACCTTGTTGTCAAGGACTATCGAGCCTGGATCTCCTGGCCATTCCTGCACATCCTGAGAGGCCCTTTCTGTGTAGAGCTAGATTGACAGCTGCTGGTCCTGGGCTTGCTGGAGCACCTATTGCCTCTCCATTTCTCTGCATCTTTGTTGTGACGAGGCCACAGTGATGATAATACCTATCATGGGGCATCCATTGGTCATGGCTCCAATGACCAATTGTGTGAATATCAGAAACAAAGCAGGTCCTGAGCAATGTTTGTGCTATTTGGTTTTGCTACTACTCCATCCTCTGGAGATGCAGAGGCTATTTGTTGGCATGGTGACCAATGTGTATGGAACTTCCCAGGAGCTCTGCAACTTGGAGGTAATATGTAATGAGAGCAGCCAGCATTCACATTGCTCGGAAGTAACAGTTTATCATACTCATCCGTACAGTGAGACATTGAGGACTCTGACAAGGAGGATGATAGAATTCCTACACATGAACCTTTGACACAGGCACTTACTCCAGCAAACGCAGCACAAGCAAGTCACCAAATGCAGAAACAGGCTATAAGTGCTGTCGGATTACCGAGAGCTTCTCCTCTCACCACACACATCACCAAGACCGACAGGATTACAAATAAGAGCAAGTTAGTGAATACTTACAGTTCGAGGTGAGAGGGAATCAGCTCCATGTGCAGCTTCCGGGATTATCCTCGTACCCTGCTTCCTGTAAAGATTCTATCCCATTCTCCCAGTTCCTACGTCTCTGTCACATATGTTCCATGAGGCCAAATTCAACAAGGGAACCTCCGAAATGTCCACCTTCTTCCTCAACCAAGGATTCCACAGCATCGTTGTCGACAGGGCCCTTAACCATGTCTGACCCAAGGGGGAGGTGATGACCTAGTGGTATTACTAAATAACTTGGTTAAGTTTTTTTTGAGGAAGTGACGAAGATGATTGATGAGGGTAGGGCAGTGGATGTCGTCTACATGGACTTCAGTAAGGCCTTTGACAAGGTTCCTCATTGCAGGCTGATACAGAAGGTAAAGTCACACGGGGTCAGAGGTGAGCTTGCAAGATGGATTAAAAAACTGGCTCAGTCATAGAAGACAGAGGGTAGCAGTGGAAGGGTGCGTTTCTGAATGGAGGGCTGTGACTAGTGGTGTTCCTCAGGGATCAGTGTTAAGACCTTTGCTATTTGTAATATATATAAATGATTTGGAGGAGAATGTAACTGGTCTGATTAGTAAGTTTGCTGAATCCACAAAGGTTGGTGGAATTGCGGATAGCGATGAGGACCATCAGAGGATACAGCTGGATATAGGTCAGTTGGTGACTTGGGCAGAGAGATGGCAAATGGAGTTTAATCCGGAAAAACGTGAGGTAATGCATTTCAGAAGGTCTAATCCAGATGGAAAATATACAGTAAATGGCAGAACGTTTAAGAGTACTGATAGGCAGAGGGATCTGGGTGTACAAGTACACAGGTCACTGAAAGTGGCAATGTAGGTGGAGAAGGTAGTCAGCAAGGCATACAGCATGCTTGCCTTCATCGGCCAGGGCATTGAGTTTAAAAATTGGCAGGTAATGTTGCAGCTTTATAGTTAGGCCACATTTGAAATATTGTGTTCAATTCTGGTCACCATACTACCAGAAAGATGTGGTGGCTTTGGAGAGGGTACGGAAAAGATTTACCAGGATGTTGCCTGGTATGGAGGGCATTAGCTTTGAAGAGAGATTGGTGAAACTTGGGTTGTTCTCACTGGAACGACAGAGGTTGAGGGGCGACCTGATAGAGGTCTACAAGATTATGAAGGACATGGACAGAGTGAATAGTCAGATGCTTTTTCCCAGGGTGGAAGAGACAGTTACCAGGGGCCATGGGTTTAAGGTGTGAGGTGCAAGTTTAAAGGTGACGTACGAGGCAAGTTTTTTACGCAGAGGGTGGTGGGTGCCTGGAACTCGCTGCCGGGGAAGCAGATACTATAGTGACTTTTAAAGGGTGTCTTGATAAATAACTGAATCGGATGGGAACAGAGGGATACAGTCCCCGGTAGGGTAGGGGTTTTTAGTTGTGACGGGCAGCAGGTCGGTGCAGGCTTGGAAGGCCGAAGGGCCTGTTCCTGTGCTGTAATTTTCTTTGTTCTTTGTTCATCTTCCACACTTCCACCCTCAGCCCTTCTCTTCCCTCCTGCAACAGCGATAGGATTCCCCTTGTCCTTACATACCGTCCCATCAGCATCCACATCCAGAAGATCGTCAGATGCCATTTCCGCCACCTCCAGCGACATACCACTACCAGGCATATATCCCCCTCCCCTCCCTTGTCAGCCTTCCGTAGGGACTGTTACCTCCGGGACACCCAGGTCCCACAGCTGCACGGTGCCTTCTTGTACAACAGCCAAAGGTGTAACACCTGTCCATTTACCTCCTCCCTCCCCAGTATCCAAGGACCCAAACATACCTTCCAGGTGAAGCAGCACTTTACCTGCATCTCCCACAATCTAGTCTATTGCATTCACTGCTCACAATGTGGTCTCCTCTACCTTGGGGAAACGAGGTGGAGACTCGGTGACTGCCTTGCAGAACATCTACATTCTATTCGCAAAAATGACCCTGAGCTTCCAGTTGCCCACCACCCTGCTCCCTGGCCAACATCTCTGTCTCTGGCTTGCTGCAGTATTCCAGCAAAGCTCAGCACCTCATTTTCTGCTTGGGAACTCTGCAGCCTTTTGGAATCAATATCGATTTCAATAACTTTAGAGCTTGAGCTCTTGCATGTCCTTACCCCCACACACCAATCCTTGTTGTCACATGGTCAACTATTACACACAACCCATTGTTAGTCACCAACAGTCCCCATTATTAGCTACTCACCCTCCTAGCCAGATCATTATCCATTCAGTTCAGAGGAAGCGTCACTCGACCTGAAACATTAACTGTTATTTCTCTTCACAGATGCTGCCAGACTTGCTGAGCTCTTCTAGCAATTTCTGTTGTAGCTTCTGAGATCTTGGGCAGTCTTTGTGAATGATGGTCTGGGGGTACTTGTGACTTTCACCTGTGGTTACCTCTGCTTCAAGAGATCACTCTCCCCAATCAGCTGCGACATGATGATGAATGCTTGTGAGCAGGATTTGTTTCCCACACAGTTGGACACTGCCTGCATTTCACACACAGGCTACAGTGATGACACCTCACTTCACTCTGTCCTGTGCAAGTGCCTGCTTGAAGGACCTCATCATTCACAAGTCGACCCCACATGCTCAGACCGACAATCACACTTACTCTGAGTGTTGTCACAGCCACTTTCCATTTCTGTTGCTCATTTACAATTCAAATTGTGCTCAAGAGTAAGTCTCAGCTTTGTCTATTCCTCCCTCTCATCCCTGCCTCCTTGACCTGACACAACCTGTCCATCTTTTCTCCCACCTCACTGACCAATCCATACCACTGCCTACCTGCACTCACCTATCACCATCCCACCTACTTTCCCCAGCCCCACCCTTCCTCCATCTGTTTACTTCCCAGCTCCCTTCCCCCTCCCCCATTTCTGAGGAAGGGTCCCGACCCAAAACATTAGCTTTCCTATTCCTCTGATGCTGCCTGGCCTGCTGTGTTCCTCCAGCTCCACACTGTGTTATCTCTGACTCCAGCAGTTCTTACTATCTCTATTCCTCAAGGCCTCCCCCAAAACCTTCATGTTCCTTTGTTCCTGACTCTCCCTGTCAATCCATCATGACTGAGATTCCACATGTCCCCAAAGACCCTTTTGAATTGTAACACCGTCTCACACTATTTCCCTGAGTCCCTATCCAACAGCTAAGTCATTCCAAGCACTCTGCTGCATTGTTCTCTTGTTGGAGCCAAGGTAATTGTAACCATCAATGACACATCCTTTGGCAGTAACCCCTGCCTCCAGTGCACTATCATCTCTCCCCACAAATGTTGAGTCTTCCCACTTCACAATTATTTTCCCCCCTCTATCCAGCATGGTGTCCCACAATAGACTGCCCCAAATACCTTACCACAGCAGTGGCCCCTGACATACTGCCTGGACTTTCATTGATTCGACCCCCAGGACTATGTGTGGCCCAACCCCCGACCGACTTGAAAGATCAGCGCTGACTAATGAGTGATCAGACTCTGTACAGATCTTGCTGTACGGCTCCCCAAATGAATGACCTTGAATCCATGGACTGTTTACACTGATCAGCAGGACTGACCATGACCCCTCTCCCAGACTTAGTGTTACAGCTTCCCTGGCCCCCCCCACCAAATCCTGGCTTTCACAAGGGGCAAACTGGCCATGTGCATGCCTCTAGGCTGATGTCAGATGCTTTCCTTGACTTAGTGTGTTAGTACGCCCTGAGCAAAGGCTGTCTCCATTGATTTGAACAAGGACTACTCCCCTTAGGCTTTCAGACACGGCCACTTGGTCAAGGCACATGTAGTGTGTTTCCTACATTAGCTGTAGGCACATGGAGCAGGTGTGAGATTGATGTGGGTCACTGCCATACAACATGCTGCCCATCCCCTTAATTGATCCCTGCTGACCAACATGTCAAGGCACCTGGCTTTGGGTCCATGTGAAACGGCAAGCCAAGACATTCTGCTCCTATGATGCTGCTTGGCCTGCTGTGTTCATCCAGCTCTGCACCTTGTTGTCCA
>NC_063353.1:49652870-49697556 GCF_021869965.1 Rhincodon typus | reverse complement strand
TTTGGTGATAAATTTGTGTGATAAATGTCTCTAATGTCATCTCCCAGATTGCTACCAGTAATACGTCAGTACCTCCCAGAATTTACTGTGTGACTATTTCCCCAAAGGAAACCACTCTTTGGCAGTTTGTCTGTCTGCTTGGTGTACAAGCACAGGTCAAAAGCTTCCAATCATGGCATTGTGCACCCACACTTCCACTTTCCTGAGTTAGTTCAGCTTGCAAATAGATAATGTCATTAATGCATCCATTAAGAGCAAGACAAAGACTGAAAACACTGACCCAACAACGAAGTAAACAATTAGCATGTAGTCTATCCTGGACTCAGTGTGACTGTGGTACATCAGAACCTTTTATGACAACAACAGAAAACAGCAGCTCCTCAATGTCCCAGTCTCCACACACCCAGCTCACTCTCACTGCAGCTTGGAACATGGGGCCTGATGATATTTCCACAGCTGTCAGAGCGTTACTACCTCAAATCCATCAGGAAAAGTCATACAAGCAGGTATAGACCATTCAGTCTATGGAGTCTGCTCTGCCATTTAATAAGATCCTGGCTAATCTGTGGCCTAACTCCATATGCCTGCCTTAAGCCCTTTTTCCTTGATACCCTTGCTTGAGTAAAACATTGTTTATGTCAGATTTAAATTTAACAATTCAGTTAGCATTCACTGTTGCTTGTGGAAAAGCGTTCCAAACCTCCACTACTCTTTGTTTGTCGAGATAACACAGTGTGGAGCTGGAGGAAAACAGCAGGCCAGGCAGCATCAGAGGAGCAGGAAAGCTGATGTTTTAGTTCGGGACCGTTCTTCAGAAATTATCTCTGACTCCAGCATCGGCAGTTCTTACTATCTCTGAGGGAGCTCCATTTCTGCAGAAGCGTCCCGACCAGAAACATCAACTTTCCTGCTCTTCTGACGCTGCCCGGCCTGCTGTGTTCCTCCAGCTCCACACTGTATTATCTCTGACTCCAGCATTGGCAATTCTTAATATCTCTGATGTGTAGAAGTGCTTTTTAACATTTCTCCTGAATGGCCTGGCCCTAATGCTTAGACTATTGCCCCTAGTTCTAGAATCTTCAACTGGTGTAAATAATTTTTCTTTCTCTACCCTGTTTTTCCCTGTTAATATCCTGAAGACTTCAATCAGATCACTCGTTAATTTTCCAAATTCTAAAGAATAAAGGTCTAATTTGCCTAATTCTCATAATTTAACCCCTGAAATCCAGATATCTGCCTGGAAATTTGTGTTGAACTCCCTCCAAGGCCATAAACATCCTTCCTAAGGTGTGGTGCCCAGATCTGCTCACAGTACTGTAAGTGGGATCTAACTAGGGTTTTGTAAAATTGCAGCATAACATCTGCATCCCTATACTCCAGTCCTTTAAATATGAAGGCCACCATTTAATTGGTCATTTTGTCTATTTTCTGCATTTTAAAGAGTTATACACCTGAACACCTGAATCTTTTTGGACATTCATTGTATTTAACTTTGTGCCTTCTAAAAAAAATACCCTGATCTATTCTTTTTCGGTATGAAATGGATAACCTCACACTTGCTTATATGAAAATCCATCTGCCAGAGCTTTGTCCATTCAGCTGATCTATCAATATCCTGCTGTAATTTTATGTTCATCAGCAATATCTACAATATTGTCCAATGTTGTGTCATCAGCAAATTTGGATATTTGACTTTTTATGCCATTTTCCAAGTTGTTAATGAATATTGTGAATAATTAAGACTCCAACACAAATCCCTGGGGGTCACCACCAGTCACATTCTGTCAATTTGTGTACTTACCTATCATTCCATCTCTCTGTTTCTTGCCACTTAACCAATTTCCTATCCATGTCAGTAATTTTCCCTCAATTCCATGGACTTCCACCTTAGCTCATAGCCTCTTGTGTTGTACTTTACCAAAAGCCTTCTGGAGATCCATATAATCGAATCTGTATAATATAATAATAAAATCTAGCTAATTAGATTCAAAATTGGCTTGATGGTAGGAAGCGGAGGGTGATGGCTGAAGGTTGTTTCTCAGACTGGAGGCCTGTGACTAATGGTGTGCCACAGGGGTTGGTGCTGAGACTGTTGCTGTTTGTTATTTACATAAATGATCTGAATGTGAATGTACAAGGCATGAGTAGTAAGTTTGAAGTTGATACAAAATTAGGAGGTATCGTTGCTAGTGAAAAAGGTTATCAAGAATTACAGAGGGATCTTGATCAGATGGGGAAGTGGGCTGAGGATTAGCAAATACAGTTCAATACAGATAAGTGTGAGGTGTTGCACTTTGGAAAGTCAAACCAAAGTAGGGCTTACACAGTAAATGGTAAGGTCCTAAAGAGTTTTGTAGGACAGAGGGACCTAGGAGTACCAGCACATAGTTTGTTGAAAGCGGCGTCACAGATGGACAGGGTGGTGAAGAAGGCATTTAGCATGCTGGCCTTCATTGGTCGAGGCATTGAGTATGCGAGTTGGGGCATTATGTTACAGTTGTATAAGTCGTTGGTGAGGCCGCACTTGGAGTATTGTGTTCAGTTTTGGTCACCCTGTTATAGGAAAGACATAGTTAAACTGGAAAGTGTGCAAAGAAGATTTACAAGGATTTTGCCAGGACTAGTGGGCCTGAGTTATAGGGAGAGGTTGGCCAGGATAGGAGTTTATTCCTTGGAACATAGGAGAATGAGGGGTGACCTTATTGATGTGTATAAAATCATGACAGACATAGATAGGATGAATGCATATAGTCTTTTTCCTAGGGACGGGGAATTGAAAACTAGCAGGCACAGGTTTACGGTGAGAGGGGATACATTTAAGGTGGGCCTGAGAGGCAACTTCTTCACACAGAGAGTGGTGCGTATATGGAATGGACTGCTGGAGAAAGTGGTTGAGGCAGGTACAATAGCAACATCTAAAAAGCATTTGGATAGGTACATGGATGAGATATGGACCGAATGCAGGCAACTGGAAATAGCTGGCTGGGCACCATGGTCAGCATGGATCAGTTTGGGCAGAAGGGCCTGTTTCCATGCTGTATTACTCTATGACTCAATTACTCTAATCAGCATCCATTGACTTACCTCTATCCAACACATTTGTCACCTTTTCAAAAACCCTCTGTGAGGTTTGCCAGGAATGAACTACCCTTCATGAATCCATGCTGACTTTCCCTTACTAACTGATTTTTTTTTGAGGTGATCAGTTACCCTATCCTCAATTATAGAGCCCAACAATATTCCTAATCAAAGATTTCAGGTTAATTGGCCTGTAATTCACTGGAATTCCTCTGTCATCCTTCTTAAAGAGTGGAGTGATATGAGCAACTTTCTAATCCAGAAGTACAACTCCTGAATTGAGAGAACTCGGAAAGATTATGGTAAGGGCATCAGCAATGTGCTCCCCAACCTTCTTGAAGATTGTGGATGGAAACTATCAGGGAATGGGGATTGTCGCTCTTCATTTCCATTAATTTTCCCATTATTGATGGTTTGCTCAAGGTAATTTTATTTAGACCCTGTCTTTGATCCTCTGTTAATTTCTTTGGGACTTCCAGCAGGCAACCCTTCTTTTCTGCTGTGAATACTGAAGTAAAATAATTGATCAGCATGTCTGCGATTTCCCCATGGCCATTGACAATATCTCCACTCTCAACCATCAGTGGACCAACAGTACTCCTACTAGCTGCTTTCCCTTTATAAAACTATAAAATATAGAGAAAAACTCAAAGTTGGTGAGTGGCATCTTGGAAGTGTGAAAGGCATTTACCAAAAAAAACAGACAAAATGAGTTGGAGGAAGTGGAAAAGAGAAGGGGACAGAGAGGATGTAATCATCTGACCTAACTATCTGTTGAAGTATCCACATGATTTTTAATGGTATTTAGTACTGAAGAAATTCATGAAACTGTCAAATTATTTACAATATATATGACTGACCTGGTTGAGGGAAGTGAAATTACTATTAACAAATTTGTGGAACACACAAAAATAGGTGAAAGGCAAGTAGTGATGACACAGAGTCTACAAAGGGAGCTCGACAGATTAAGTGAGGGAGATATAGATGGGCATTTCTCAGATTGGAGGTGAGTTGAAAGTGGTGTTCCCCAGGGATCAGTGTTGAGACCTTTGCTTTTCTGATTTATGTAAATGATTTGGAGATCGGTGTTGAGGGCCAAATCTCTAAACTTGCACATGATACTGAGCTAGAGACAATAGTGAATTGTGAGGATGATACTGAGTGACTTGACAAGTTGGCCAAATGAGTAGACACCAAGCAGAAGATTTTCAATGCATTTTGGGAGATGAAACACAGAGAAACAATACAGGCTCAATGGTATAACTTTGAGGGGAGTACAGGAGCAGAGGGACCTTGGGATTCACCTGCATAATTTTCTGGGGGTGGGCAGGTAAGTTGAAACAGTTGTTAAGAAGGCTTAGAGGATCCTTGGGTTTATAAATAGAGGCATAGAGTATAAAAACAACAAAGTGATGCTAACAGCTCTACAAATCAATGGTCAGATCACATTTGGAGTATTGTGTCCAGTTCTGGGCACCCTATTTAAGGAAGAGTATTAAATCCCTAGAGAGAGTTCAAAGGAGATTCTCTAGAATGATACCAGAAATTAGAAATTTTAGATACAAGGTAAGATTAGAGAGATTGGGTTTATTCTTCTTTTAGCAAAGACGATTAAGAGGTGTTCTTATTGAAGTATTCAAAATTGTGAACAATTTTGGCAGGGTAAAGGAAGATATTCTGTTTCCACTAGTTACTAGGAGTCAAGCTTGTCAGCAAGAGAGCTGGGAGTGAGATGAGGAGAAACATCTTTACTCAGAGAGTAGTTAGCATTTGGAATGAGCTGCCTGGGAGAGTGATGATGTGGACTGGGGTGGACAAAGTCAGAAGTCACATGATGCCAGGTTGTGGTCCAACAGGTTTATTTGAAATCGCAAGTTTTCAGAGAGCAGCCCCTTTGCCAGGTGAAGTGAGAGAGAAGCACACAGAGCACAGAGTTTATAGGCAGAGAGATCAAAAGATCATACAATTTGTGCGAGTGGAGTGTCAGATAATAAGTGTCTGCAGGTGACCAAGAATGTTAGATGGTGTGTAAAGTTTCAACAGCTGAATAACCAGTGAAGGAGAGTGATAGGGGCAGATTCCATAAGAGGTTTCAAAATAAAGCTGGATATATATTTGAAAGTGATGAATTTAGAGGGCTACAGAGACAGGTGTGGAAAATGGGACTAGCTGAGTAGCTCTTTAGAGAGCCGGTGCAGGCACGATGGATTGAATGGCCTCCTGCTGTACCGTAAATTCTTTGATTCTATAAATTATTTTTACATTAGCATTGTTAAACTGGCAAGGGCACTTGGAGAACAAATTGCAAGACCAAGCATGGTTCCAATGTCATCAATTCAAACATCTGTTCATAACTGCGTACACAAGAAGATAATTAACTTGAGAAATATCGAATTCTATTTGTGAAGCAAATTAATCTCATCCTTGGCCTTGTTAACAGCATCAATTCTGATATTGAGAGCTTGGGTAATTAAAAATGCAAAAATATTTGCAATTTTATCACCTTTTATCATGTTGAAACATCTCAAAGGGTTTCAGAGAATGAAGTACCTTTGTGTAGGTTGTTGGAGTTGATGCCAATACTTCAAGTCAAAGATATTACTTTATCAACAGGAAAGTCTGATTAAATTGCTGAAACATTCCATGGATCAAAGATTGGGGAATCTTTGACTTTCATTGCCCACATTAGATTCTAAAATGGCTGCAAAACAATACATCAGCTGAGCAAAATCTTCTCGTCAGTGTAACTGCCTCCAACTATTCTGAATTCTAATTGAGACCATAGGCTGCAATGCCAGAGGCAGAGAAGATAAATATGATCTATCCTCTGCAATTAGAGTGTTGTGCTAGTTCTGGATTCAGTAACAAGTCGGACAAATTTTCACCTGTAACATTTTGCACATGCTTTGTTTGGGAAGAATTGTAACCAAGAGGGTGTGTATGTATTTACATGCAGGGGATAAGTTAAATTTTACCTGGAATATTTTGTGCAGCTTTGGTCTCTTTATCCATGGAAGGATGTTATGGCTATGGAGGGAATGCCATGAAGAAATATCAGGCTGATTCTTTGGATGACAGGACTGATTTATGAAGAGAGACTGGGTTGTTTAGGACTGCATTGACTGGAATTCAGAAGAATGAGGCGGGATTTCATAGAAACCTGTAAAATTCTAACAGGACTAGACAAAGTAAAGAAAGGAAGAGTGTTCCTGATGACTGGCAAGTCAAGAACCAGGAGTATACCATCTAAGGCTTCGGGGCAAACCTTTTAGGGCTGAGCTGAGGAGGAATTTCTTCAACCAAAGAGTGGTGAACCTGTGGAATTCTCTGCCACAGAATGTTTTTGAGAAGAAGTTAAATATAGTTCTCAGGTTTAAAAGGATCGAAGGGTATAGGGGAATTCAGAAACAGGGGACTGAGTTGGATGATCAGCCATGATCAGATTGAATAGCAGAGCAAGCTCAAAGGGCCGAATGGCCTATTCCTGCTCCTAATTTCTATCTTTATGTGTTTCTATATGGGAGATGTGCATTGTGAATCTGACTCAAAAGTGTAGGTTTGTGTGCTTCCCCCAGGTGAATGAGTTAGATGTACTTAAGCCATCTGGCTTTTCTATTAAAATATGCACATGAATCAATTTAACAATGTTTCAACACAGTTTTAACTTCAATGTCATGTCTCTGGGTTTCCTTGAAATTCACCGTTGAAAACACAATGAAAACACTCAGCAACAAACTCTCAGCACTCACAGCTGCTTCCTTACCTAGCAGTGGGAAAAACAAGGGGAACTGTATTGTTGAGAGTACTCCTCAATCTCTGGGTGTTCCTGAATCATTTCAGAGATTTACCAACACTGTTACCCTGGGCTGACCTCAGGAGAAGTGCAGTAAGATGAATTGTTTGGGAATGTTAGGAACTTTGCATTGAACGGCTATGGGATAACCACACATTCCAGTCACTGCAACTGATTGCAAGGATGTGTTCAGCCCCCAAAAAGTTTGATGATCATATCAGTACATTTTCCCTTTTCTGTTCACTCCACTCACTAACACTTTTTTGTTCACTCGTGGAATATGAACATTGCTGGTTGGGCCCAGCATTTATTGCTCGTCCCTAGTTGTCCTTGAGAAGGTGGCAGTGAGTTGCCTTCTTGAGTCACTACAGACACACAATGTCGTTAGGGAGAGAATTCCAGGATTTTGACCCAGCAACAGTGAAGGAACAGTGATATATTTCTAAGACAGGATGTTGAGTGGCTTGGAGGGGAATTTGCAGGTGGTGGTGTTCCTACGTATCTGCTGCCCTTGTCCTTCTAAATGAAAATGGTCATTGGTTTGGAAGATGCTGTCTATGGATTTTTGATGAATTTCTGCTGTGCATCTTGTAGATAGTAAACATTACTGCTACTGAGCGTTGGTGGTGGAGGGAGTGGATGTTTGTGGATGTGATGCTAATCAAGTGGGCTGCTTTGACTTGGATGGTAGCAAGCTTCTGGAATGTTGTTGGAGCTGCACCCATCCAGGCAAGTGAGAAATATTCCATCACACTCCTAACTTGTGCCTTGGTGGACAGGCTTTGGGGAATCAGGAGATCAGTTACTCACTGAAAGATTCCTAGCCTCTGACCTACTCTTGTAGCCATTGTGTTTAAATCACGCATCTAATTGGTCAATGGTTATCCCCAGGATGTTGATGTGGTAACACCATTGAATGTCAAGGGGCGGAGGGTGGATTGTCTCTTATTGGTGATGGTCACAGCCTGGCATTTGTGTGGCATGAATGTCACTTACCACTCATCAGCCCAAGCCTAAATATTGTCTAGATCTTGTTGCATGTGAATGGAGCTGAACATTGTGCAATCATTGGCGAACATCCTCACTTCTGACCTTATGATGGAGGGAAGGTCATTGATGAAGCAGCTGAAGATGGTTGGGCCAAGGACACTACCCTGAGGAACTCCTGCAGAGATGCCCTGGAGCTGAGATGACTGACGTCCCACAACCACGACCATCTTCCTATATGTCAGGCATGACTCCAATCATCGGAGTGTTTGCCCCCTGGTACCCATTGATTCCAGTTTTGCTCGGGGTCCTTGATGCCACACTCATTCAAATGCAGCCTTGATGCCAAGGGCTGTCATCCTCACCTCACCTCTGGAATTCAGCTCTTCAGTCCACGTGTGAACCAAGGCTGTAATGAGATCAGGAGCTGAGTGGCCCTGGCGGAATCCAAACTGGGCGTCACTGAGCAGGCTATTTCTGAGCAGGTGCTGCTTGATAGCACTGTTGATGACTCCTTCCATTACTTTACTGACGATCGAGAGGAGACTGATGGGACAGTAATTGGCCGGGTTGGATTTGTCCTGCTTTTTGCGTACAAGACATACTTGGGCAATTTTCCACATTGCCAGGTAGTTACCAGTGTTGTAACTGTACTGCAACAGCTTGGCTAGGGGAGTGGCAAGTTCTGGAGCACAAGTCTTCAGTACTATTGCCGGAATGTTGCCAGGCCCCGTAGCCTTTGCAGTATCCAGTGTCTCCAACCATTTCTTGATATCACATGGAGTGAATGGAATTGGCTGAAGACTGTATCTGTGATGCTGGGGACCACTGGAGGAGGCTGAGATGGATCATTCACTCGGCACTTCTGGCTGAAGATTGCTGCGAATGCTTCAGCCTATCTTTTGCACTGATGTGCTGGGATCTTCCATCATTGAGGATGGGGATATTTGTGGAGCCTCCTCCTCCAGTGAGTTGTTTAATTGTCCTCCACCATTCACAACTGGATGTGGCAGGACTGCAGAGCTTAGATCTGATCCATTGGTTGTCACTTAGCTCTGTTTATCACTTGTTGCTTTCACTGTTTGGCGTGCAAGTAGCCCTGTTTGGTGGCTTCACCAAGTTGACACCTCATCTTCAGGTATGCCTGGTGCTGCTCCTGGCATGCCCTCCTGCACTCTCTGTTGGACCAGGGTTGACCCCCTGGCTTGATGGTAATGGTGAGTGGAGGATATGCCGGGCCATGAGGTTACAGATTGTGCTGGAGTACAACTCTGCTGCTGTTGATGGCCCACAGCACCTCATGGATGCCCAGTCTTGAGTTGCTAGATCTGTGCAAAGTCTGTCCCACTTAGCACGATGATAGTGCCACACAACACGATGGAGATTGTTCTCAATGTGAAGGCGGGACTTTGTCTCCACAAGGACTGTGCGATGGTCACTCTTACCGTTACTGTCATGGACAGATGTGTCTGCAGCTGGCAAATTGGTAACGATGAGGTCAAGTATGTTTTTCCCTCTTGTTGGTTCCCTCACCACCTGCCGCAGACCCAGTCGAGCAGCTATGTCCTTGAGGACCCGACCAGCTCGATTAGTGGTACTGGTGCCGAGCCAGTCTTGGTGGTGGACATTGAAATCCCCCACCCACAGTACATTTTGTGCCCTTGCCACCCTCAGTGCTTCCTCTCAGTGTTGTTCGACATTGAGGAATACTGATTCATCAGCTGAGGGAGGACGGCATGTGGTAATCAGCAGGAGGTTTCCTTGCCGATGTTTAACCTGAAGCCATGAGACTTCATGGGGTCCGGAGTCAATGTTGAGGACTCCCAGAGCAACTCCCTCCCGACTATATACCACTGTGCTGCCCCCTCTGCTGGGTCTGTCCTGCCGGTGGGACAGGACATAACCAGGGATGATGATGGTGGTGTCTGGGACATTGTAAAGTATGATTCTGTGAGTATGACTATGTCAGGCTGTTGCTTAACTAGTCTGTGAGACAGCTCTCCCAATTTTGGCACTAACCCCCAGATGTTAGTGAGGTGGACTTTGCAGGGTCGACAGGGCTGTTTCTGCCGTTGTCTGTTCCGGTGACTCGGTCGATGCCAGTTGATCCATCCAGTTTCATTTCTTTGAGACTTTGTAGTGATTGATATAACTGAGTGGCCTGCTAGGCCATTTCAGAGGGCAGTTGAGAGTCAACCACATTGCTGTGGGTCTGGGGTCTCACGTAGGCCAGAATAGGTGAGGGTGGCAGATTTCCTCCCATAAAGGGCATTAGTGAACAAGATGGATTTTTCGGACAATCAGCAATGATTTCATGGTGATCAGTAGATTCTTAATTCCAGAATTTTTTTTTTCAATTCTGTGATGGGATTCGAACCCGGGTCCCCAGAACATCAGCTGGGTTTCTGGATTAATACTCTGGCGATAATACCACTAGGCCATCGCCTACCCTAAAATCCCTCTCGATCTCACCTGAAACATCTAAACACTGGAATGCTGATGTGCCTGACCTGCCCTTCTTTCAACCAAATTTCTGTAATGACTACATTAGAGACCCATCTACAAATCCAGGCTCTAAGTTCATCTGCCTTACCTGTTATACTCATTGCATTAAAATCAATACACTTCAGACTGGTAGTCCCTCCATGTTCATTGACCTGGTCCTGCCTGTTTTTCCTATTCAAATTGCTTGACTTAACTTCTACCTTCTCCTCAATCACTCCACGTGCTGACCTACTGCTCAGGTTCCCACACTCTTGGGAATAAGTTTTTTTTGAAAGCAAACCCATCGATAAGATATTTACGTGGTCTCCTTAGTAACTGGATGAAGTGGTTTTTGTTGATGTTATGTCCTATAAAGCAGCGGGACTGGTGGAATGGTGCACTCCTCCAGTCTCAGTTCTAACAGCGTGTATTGGACAAGTTGATATGTTTATGATAGTTTCTGAAAAACACACACTCTCTCAACTTATCCTGAGAGAAGTAGAAAGACCACACACCCAGCCAACACGTGAGAATCATTTGTACAGCTGAAATCTATCAGCCTACTTATGCTTTGAGTGTGATGACCTATACAAAATTCCATGTTAAACTCAAATGGCTCCTGCTGTAATATGACAGTCATGGAAAAATTGTAAAACTTACTTTTACAGATATATTTCTATTTTCTGTGAGCTTTTTTATTGAAAAAACTTGACAAAACTCTAAGAGTTATGAATTATGAGTTTCTGCACAACTGAGATGTAGGAAATAGCAGCGGCTTATAATAACTTTAGTCTCACGAAGGAACATTTACTGAATCTGCTGAGATAGTGAAAGCATTAATTTTATTTGAGAAACATCTTATTATGGCTTCATCTTGCCACACGGCTGCAAGTGAGAGACCATAAGATTATAAGAAATAAGAACAGGAGTAAGCTTTTGAGAGGAAAATCATGTGAGATTGATTCACTTCTTGTGATTTTGTGCACTCTGTTTTATTAATACCCCAGTCAGATTTAACCCATAAAATATATTTCACAAAATGATTTTCATGATTGATGCTCCCAATTCTGACTAAAACTGAACTAGTGGTAAATTGAAGTTAATAGCATAGATTATAGGTTGACTGATGTCTGGAGAGAATTAGTTCTGGTAACTGCACATTACAAATTTGTCTCTGAATTCCCTCCCAAGGGCATTGTGGGTCTACCTACAGCACCTGGACTGCAGCGGTTCAAGAAGACAGCTCACCACCACCTTCTCAAGGAGAACTAAGAATGGGCAATAAATGCTGGCCCAACTAGTGACATCTACATCCCCTGAATGGGGTAACATGGTGGCTCAGTGGTTAGTACTGCTGCCTCATAGCACTAGGGACTTGGGTTCAATCCCACCCTCGGGCAAGTGTCTGTGTGGAGTTTGCACATTCTCCCTGTGTCTGTGTGGGTTTCCTCCAGGTGCTCTGGTTTCCTCCCACAGCCCAAAGATGTGCAGGTTAGGGTGGATTGGCCGTGCTAAATTGCCCATACTGTCCAGGGATATGTCGGCTCGGGGTTTAGCCATCAGAAATGCAGGGTTATAGGTTAAGGGTGTGAATCTGGGTGGGATGGTCTTTGGACAGTTGGTGTGGACTTGTTGGGCCAAAAGGCCTGTTTCCACGCTGTAGGGATTCTAAGAATGAATTTAAAAAAAGACCAAATTAGGGTTGAAATATTCTACTGAATTTTAGCGTTTTTACTAATGAGCTTCAATCCTGAGTAAAATTGATTTTAATTGGATTACTTCAATTTTTGTTTGTTAAATCAGCTACATTTAATTTCAGTGTAACAAAGAGAAAAATGAAACTGGCTGTTGAAATGAAATTAAATTATGAATTTTGTAAATGCTCTAGTTGTTTAGATATTAGCTTTAGGTTTCTTTAAGTCTGATCTTTAGTTCACCTGTTCTAAAGAAGTATGTTCGATCCTATCTACAAGGCACAAAGGTATGATGGAATATTCCCCACTTACCTGGATGTGTGCAGTTCCAACAACACTCGAGGCTTGATGCCATCCCCGACAAAACAACTCACTTTATTGCCATTCCATTCATCACCTCAAACATTTACTCCCTCTGATGCACAGTGGCAGTTATATATGTTGTCTATGAGATGTACTTGTACCAATTCACCAATGGTCCTCCAACAACATCTTCCAAACCTTTGAACTCATATCTAGAAGGACAGGGCAGCAGGTGCATGGTTTCACAAACCAGGTGAAAGAAATGTTTTTTATCTTTATTTAGTCACGGGATGAGGGTGTCGCTGGCTAAGCAACATTTATTGCCCATCCCTAATTTCCCCAGAGGGCAGTTCAAAGTCAACCACATTGCTGTGGGTCTGGAGTCATATGTAGGCCAGACCAGGTAAGGATTGCAGTTTCCTTCCCTAAAGGACATTAGTGAACCAGATGGGCTTTTCCAACAGTTGACAATGGATTCACGGTCATCATTGGACCCCATTTTGTTGTAATTCACTGCAGAGATGATAAACATCAAGTGAAACCCTTGCATAATAACATTGCAAGCTACATCCATCCTATGATATGTAAATGACTGAGAATGCTGAGAATAAGCAAACAGAATTGCTTTCAAACTTTAAATCTGTTCATAATAATAGGAACACTTCCAACTGCAAGATCTCCCCAATATATACATCACCCTGACTTGGAAAGGCGTTTTCGGTATCATTAGAATACAAGACCATAAGATATAGGGAGCAGAAATTAGGCCATTCAGTCCATCAAGCTTGCTCTGCCATTCAGTCATGGCTAATAAGTTGCTCAACCCCATTCTCCCACTTTCTCCCTGTAACCCTTGATCCCCCCGACAATCAAGAACCTATCTATTTCCATCTTAAATATACTCAATGACCTGGCCTCCACAGCCTTCTGTGGCAGTGAATTCCATAGATTCACCACTCTCTGGCTGAAGAAGTTTCTCCTTATCTCTGTTCTAAAAAGTTTTCCCTTTACTCTGAGCCTGTGCCCCCGGGTCCTATTCTCTCCTGCCAATGGAAACATCTTCCTAATGTCCACCCTGTCCAGGCCATTCAGTATTCTGTAAGTTTCAATTAGATCCTCCCTCATCTTTCTAACTCCATCGAGTATAGACCCAGAGTTCTCAAATGTTCCTCATACGTTAAGACTTTCATTCTTGGGATTATTCTCCTGAACCTCGTCTGGACCCATTCTAGGGCCAGTACATCCTTATTGAGGTATGAGGCTGAAAATTGCTCATAACACTCTAAATGTGGTCTGACCAGAGCCTTATAAGGCCTCAGTAGTACATCCCTGCTTTTATATTCTAGTTCTCTTGAGATAAATGCCAACATTGTATTTGCTTCCCTAACTACTGACTCAACCTGCAAGTTTACCTTAAGAGAAACATGGACTAGGACTGCCAAATCCTTTTGCACTTCAGATTTCTGAATTTTCTACCCATTTAGAAAATAGTCCATGCCTCTATTCTTCCTACCAAAGTGCATGACATTAAACTTTCCCAGTTGTATTCCATCTGCTACTTCTTTGCCCATTTTCCTAACCTGTCTAAATCTTTCTACAGCCTCCCTGCCTCATCAATCTATCTTTGTATCATTTGCAAACTTTGCCAGAATGCCCTCAGTTCCTTCATCTAGATTATTAATGTATAAAGTGTAAAGTTGTGGTCCCAACACTGACCCTTCTGGAACACCACTTGTCACCAGCTGCCATCCTGAGAAAGACCCTTTTAACCCCATTCTCTGCTTTCTGCCAGACAGCCAATCTTCTATCCATGCTAGTACCTTGCCTCTAATGCCATGGGCCCTTATCTTACTCAGCAGCCTCCTGTGCGGCACCTTATCAAAGGCCTTCGGAAGCCCAGGTAGATAACGTCCATTGGCTCTCCTTGGTCTAACCTGCTCTTTGCCTCCTCAAAGAATTCTACAGATTTGTCAGGCATGACCTCCCCTTGAAAAAGCCATGCTGACTTTGCCCTATTTTATCATGCACTTCCAATTTTCAGAAATCTCCTTCACAATGGATTCCAACGTCTTATCAATGACTGAGGTCAAGCTAAGCGGCCTGTAATTTTCCGTCTTTTGCCTTACTCCCTTTTTAACTAGGGGGGTTACTTTAGCGATTTTCCAGTCCTTTGGGACTCTCCTTGACTCCAATGATTCCTGAAAGATCACCCACTATCCCTTCAGCTATCTCCTTCAAAACTCTGGGGTGTAGTGTCTAGGTCAAAATCCGGGAACTCTCTCCCTAGAAGCACTGTGGGTGTCCCCTCACCAACTGTACTTTCATGGTTTAACAAGGCAGCTCGCCACCACCTTCTCAAGTTCGATTATGGATGGGTAATAAATGCTGATACCCAAATTCCATGGGGAATGAAGATATAGTAAGCTACTGTGAAAGAGTTGCCCTTTATCAAGAAGGAGTTAGATACACTTCTTAGGGCTAAAGGCAAAGAGTAAGTGGAAATAGCAGGAATGGGCACAGCCATGATTAAATTGAATGCAGAGCAGACTGGAAGGGCTGAATGGTCTAGTCCTGTTCTTATGTGAAGGCCAATGCTCCTCATTACAGTTTTCACTTCATAAAGTTGCCTGCACTGATAAAGCAGCCCATCTGTTTGTCACATTAAACAGGGAGAAACTTGCCAGCAGATTCAATGACCGCGTGTTGACACATAGTTTTCATTATTGTCTTTTCTCTGAGTTCTGATCATTTTCAAAACAAATTCCTCAGACCATTTGGAGTGATTGGAATGCTTTGTTGCTGAAAACTCCATTTGGTCAATCTGGAGCTCCAACTATAGATTCAATAGGCTGGAGTGGTTAATGACTTTCACTCTATGGCAAGGATACCAAAATGCAGAGATTAATCTTTCAACTTCAACTGCAAACACACTGCCACTTATTTATTATATTTTGATTCCTCAGAATCACAAACCAGTGGTATAGATGGAGGCTATTTGTGTCTGTGCTTTCCAGTTTGTTCCATTCCCCACCTTGATCTCCAGTGCCCTTCTTCTAGTATTTCTCTAATTGTCTTTTTTTAAATTCCCGTGGTATCTACATCTAGCAACCTGTGGGGTTTCAGGTCCCACTCTATAAGTGAAATAATTTCTTCTCAGTTTATTTCTTGACCTTTTATCAATATTTTCAATCTCTGATCTTTGCAAAACACAGTCATCACCTTACTCCAGTAAACTCCCTGATAGTCTGAAGTGCCCCTGTAAAATAGACCTGTGCTAGAGAGACCAATTTCAGCTCCTCTAATTTCTCTACAGAGCCTCCCTCAGCCCTGTGACTATTCTGGGCAAACATTCTGCACTAACTCGAGAACATTCGTATTCTTCCTAGAGAGTACTGCCCAGACTTAGACACAGTCCTGCAGAGGAGGTCCAGCAGTAGCTTGCACTTGGGGCCAGAGTCATACAGCATTGAAACAGACGCTTCTGTCCAACTAGTCTGTGCCAAACATATTTCCCAAACTAAACTGGTCCCACTTGCTTGCATTTGGTCCATATTTTTCTAAACCTTTCCCATCATGTAGCTGTTCAAATGTCTTTTAAAAGGTGTAATTGTACTTGCCTCTACCATTTCCTCTGGCAGACATACCATCCTCCGCATGAAAATGTTGTCCCTCAGGTCCTTTTTAAATTTTTCCCCTCTCACCTTAAACCTATGCCGCTCTAGTTTTGGACTCCCCTACCCTGGGGAAAAGACCTTGTTTATTCACCCTATCCATGCCCCTCATGATTTTATAAACCTCTATAAGGTTATCCCTCGTCCTCCAATACTCCAGGGAAAGAAGTCCCAGCTTATTCAGCCTCTCTTTATGGCTCAACCCTCCCCAGTCCCAGTAACATCCTTTCTTGCACCTTTTCCAGTTTAATAACATCTTTCCTATAGCAGGGTGACCAGAACTGTAGTGGTACTCCAAATGTGACCTCACCAAAGTACTGTACAGCCACAATACGGCGTCCGAACTCCTGTACTCAATGTTCTGTCCAACAAAGGCGGGCATGCCAAGTTCCTTCCTCACCACCCTGTCTACCTGGGACACTACTTTCAAGGAACTATGTACCTGAACCCCTAGGTCTCTCTGCTCGACAACACTCCCCAGGGCCCTACCATTAACTGTGTAAGTCCTGCCTGGTTTGCCTTACCAAAATACAACACTTTGCATTTATCTAAATTAAATTCCATCTTCCAGTCCTCATCCCATTGGTCCAGCTGATCAAGATCCCATGGTACTTTTGGATAACCTTCTTCACTGTCCACTATCCCAATAATTTTGTCATCATCCACAAACTTCCCATATTCTCATCCAAATTGTTTATGTAAAATGACAAACAATACTGGATCCAGCACCCATCCTTGTGGTACACCACTGGTCACAGGCCTCCAGTCTGAAAAACAACCCTTTACCAACACCCTCGGTCTCCTACTGTCAAGCCAATTTTGTATCCAATTGGCTAGCTCGCTTTTTTTGAATTTCTTTTCTCCTTTTCCTTCACCATCGACACTCAGTAGCAGCAGTGTGTACAATCTACAAAATGCACTGCAGAAATTCACCAAAGATCCTGAGAAAGCACCTTGCAAACCCACGACCACTTCCATCTCGAAGGATGAGAGCAGCAGATTCATGGGATTATCAGCCCTTGCAAATTCTCCTACGAGTCACTCATCATCCTGAATTGGGAATACAGCACCATTCCTTCAGTGTCACTGGGTCAAAATCCTGGAATCCCCTCTCTCACAGCATTGTAGTTCAATCTGCAATACATGGACCTCAGCAGTTCAAGAAGGCAGCTCACTACCACCTTCTCAAGGGGCAACTAGGGACAGGCAAGAAATGCTGGTCCAGCCAGTGATGCCCAGGTTCCACAGGTTGGGAGGTGCTTCATAAGATTCCCTAATTTTTCAGTAATTGTTCATTTTCCTGAGCTGATGGTAGTGACCTGGGATGTAATTTGGGGGTAGGTGGGACTGGGTATTGTTGGTTTGTACTTATGTAGGGCTATTTCTTCCATAAAGCCTTTCATCAGAAATCTGTGTTTGAAATTTTCCAGAGAAATATGTGTAAGTTCTGCCTGGTTTGCCTTAGCAAAATACAACACTTTGCATTTATCTAAATTAAACTCCATCTTCCAGTCTTCATCCCATTGCAACTTCAGCTGTTTTTGGAAAGATGTGTGAATTTAGCCGTAAATCCTATTTATTCTCAATTCAGTATCAATTTAATTAGTAATTGAAACTGATTTAAATACTCTGTAAATACGACCTTTATTAATTGTTGGAGAAATCTGAAGCGGATAGTGGGTAAAATGTAGAATGTGACGTTAGTGGAGAAAGATTCAAATTCATATTCTGAAAAGACTGTACTGAAGTAATCAATCAGAAGATCTTTCCTTAAGTTCATAGCAACCAAGAGCTTACCGATGAAATCTGATTTGTTTAAATCAATGAGAAATTCAAATTGAATTATTATAGAAGCAACTGGTTAAAATCTCAAAAACATATCACTGTTTTTATCAAGGATACCCTTTGCACTTTTTAAGAGATGAAATCTCAATTTAGACCTTTTTATATTATTTGCCATTTGAAGAGTGAATCTAAGTTTCTAACAATGTTTTAAGATACTTTAACAGTGTTACTGCAATCTCAGACACACAAACATCTGTCTTGTTTCTTTTAATTACAGTAAGATAACGATTTTCAATTCTGGCGATTGCAACATCAATTTCATGCAGAAATTTACATATTTTAGATATTTTAAACTTAGAAAAAATGCATCATGTTTATAGAATGCAGTGAGATCTTGCAAGCAATTTTGAAATGAGATGTACAGGTTCAAACTGTTTATTTGTACAGTTAGAGTTGGTTCCAAGCTCTGAACCCATTGTGGACACAAATTAATGTTCTGGTGGTTCATTTCTTCATCATAGTCACTATTTCTGATCCCGATTGGCTTAAAAATGATCCGCTTATGTTGAGACATCTTTTGAGTGGAGCTGCATGGTCACAGGCCTCATGTTACGAATCTTTCCAGGAATCTACAAAGCTAGCAGTGAAGATAATTTTCGTGAAAACCTTATTCCTTTTTGCAGAGTTAATGTTGTGGGTTGAGTAACCTTTCCTCAGAACTGTTCTGAGGAAGGATCACTCGACCCAAAACATTAACTCTGATTTGTCTCCACTGACACTGCCAGATCTGCTGAGCTTTTCCAGCAATCTCTACTTTTGTTTCTGATTTACAGCATCCACAGTTCTTTTGATTTTTATTTCCTTTTTGCAGTGGTCTGTGTACTATTTTCGGAGATTTAAATGTCCAGCTGCACAGCCAGACATTGGGAGACCTTGTGTGGGAAGGATGATTTTCTCAGGTAAGTGTTTGGTTAGAGTGCCAGGTCAGTGAGAAATGCAGTGAGCCCATTCGTAAGTAGCGTGCGTAGTACATAGAACATAGAACATTACAGCGCAGTACAGGCGCTTCGGCCCTCGATGTTGCGCCGACCTGTGAAACCAATCTGAAGCCCATCTAACCTAAACTATTCCATTATCATCCATATGTTTATCCAATGACCATTTAAATGCCCTTAAAGTGGGCGAGTCTACTAGTTTTGCAGGCAGGGCATTCCACGCCTTTACTACTCTCTGAGTAAAGAACCTACCTCTGACATCTGTCCTATATCTATCACCCCTCAATTTAAAGCTATGTCCCCTCTAGTCTGCCAGGTGGGTGGAGTGCAGGTGGCTGTGTGCGTAGGGTGCCAGGTAAATGAATGAGTGGGTTAGAGCTTGTTGGAGGCAGGGAGAGGGTATGAGTTCTGGTGGGTAGGAGGAGGGGTACTGGGCTCAGCAGGAGTGTGGAAGAGGGAAACGTTGGGTCACTGAGGGTCCAGACAAGGACAGCAGTGGTAGTAGGTGTCTGGGCCAACAGTCAAGAGAGTTAAAGAACTCGGGGTCTGGGGAGGTGGGTGGGTATATTTTGAGTCTTGGGATGTGGGATCAGGCTAGAGTTTGGGTGGCGGAAGCATTGGTGGTGGTCTGGGTCAAGATGGGAGTCAGGTTCAAGAGAGTTGGGCCCAGGGTTGGCTGTCAGACATTTGGAGAGGTTGTCAGTGGAAAATTGGTACAATAGATTTCTTGGTTTCCAGTTGTCTGATGTTTCCTGGATAACAATTAAACTTAACTGAGTTAGAACCATCCAAAGTTTCTGAATTTGAGGGGTTTTCTGGGAGTGTTACATATGGTAATGAACTATCCATTGGAAACTTCAACATTCCTTGGTGTCTGTTACATTGGGAATTCCACAGAGTGCCTTCTCGGGGCAGGCTCAGAAATTAATGGCCACGTGCTGCCTCTGGATCAGGCCCTTGGCCCTCCTGACTCTACTCAGTGAGTCCCCTAAAGTCCAGGGACCTGGTTATTAGACTCTCGTCACCATGGACAGTCTGTGCTGTTTCATGACTGTCTAGCCATCAGCAAATTTGAGCCAAGTCTCACCAAATGCAGGTCCCAAAGGGTCACCTACAGAATTATTTCACGTTGTGTCTCAATACTTCAAAATGAGAAACCGAGCAAACTCCATAGTTTAAAAGAAAAGTTTATTCAACAATTGAATACATGCCAAAAGAAATAATTTACAGCAGCATTTTCATAATATTCCTTTCCAGTTTTATGGTACCCCTTAGAAATGCAGTGATAAATAGAGAAATAAAAACTCATCAACTATCTACCAGAAACACATGCTTTGAATAACTGTGAAGTGTACATTTCTTGCTTCAGGAATAGCCAAATAAATAGCCTTTTGCATTTCATCTGGGCAGGTTATATAGATACTATAGTAGCTGGTACATACATATGAAAACTAACTATCACCATTGCAATAAAACATAATATTGTTCCTCTTTGTCTAACAAAAATATATATACACCAGTCTAGGTAAGTGGGTAAGCAAAATGATGAACTATTTAACACAGACCATTGCTAATTGCTAAATAATGATAAAGATCACTGTCTAATATAGTTTACTAGAGGAAACCAATATATAAAGCACGTTCACATGCATCATTTTTTACACAGTACCTTTTAATAGACCATAAAACTTTGAATTTTTCCTGCAACCAAAGCACATCAAAATCACAAGAAATAGCCTGATATCTGTCTCATTGTTTGTGGTCTGTAAACCTTTCCTTTAAACAATAATTTATTACCATGAAACTAATGCTGCACTAGACTATCAGTCCATTGATTGTTAGCATTTCTTTAACATTCGTTCTCTGATTTGCATTGTTGCAGGATTGTTGGAGTTATGTTTAGTCCCATCAGAAACATTTAATTCTCATTGCCATTTCCTTTCAGGGTTAAATCAATATTGTCACCCAAGCACAAAGCTGTGGTACATCAGGAAAGGGATTGTAAGAATGACATTGTCTAGCCCATGGTATCTCCCCACGGTAATATATAACTTGCTGCAAAAGGACAAAATAATTCAAACATGAACATTGTAAAAACAAAACTGGGGAAAGATAAAGAAAATATTTGAGCCAACATTGACATATTGGAGCATTCCAGAACAATTTCAATTCTAACAGTGAATCTGACAAGTTTTTGCTCTGGCTAATATCTATAGAAGATGAGGAATACAGTGGTGATCTGAATATTTCAGAAGCTTATGCAGAGCTATAGCAACCTGGCGCTGGGAGGAAAGACGCTGGTTAACAGGCCTCAGTATTGCTTGTAATCTTGAGGGGAGTGGTGACTATCCAGCCCCTCCAGGTAGATTGTCCACCTCCTGAATGGATAATTCTCAAATATAACTCAGATGATGATGAGTGCTATTTTAAACAGCTTTGAGCTCTGGAAACCACTTTGTCTTCTCAAACAATGTTAAAGTGAACTACTTTTGCAGTGGCTTTCAGTGGCACCTCTTCTGTTTTTGAGATTGTGTTGAAATGCTTTCTTGTGGTCTCGTTTCCCCTTCCTCAGCCTCCATATTCAGGAAATTATACATCTTCCAGGGAACAGGACTTCTCTTTTTTAATAGAAAGTATGTGTCGCACCTAAGGCTCACATTGGTCACCCCTCATTAACTGCCCTTGAGAAGTGACCTATTCTTTTGATTTCCAAGAGTCTGCTACCATGTTGCTGCGCTATTGCCTACCTTGAAATGAATAACACAAGCAACATTTTACTTTATTTTCATCCCTCCCATATTTCTTGAGAAAACAAAAGGGAGAGTTAGAGAGAGATTTGCTTTCATGTAATCCTCCAGTTAGGTGACTGGTAAATGACCGATGTCTCTTGTAAAACTGAGGTAGTAAGTGAGCTAAGTGATGGATAATCATGGGCTCTCAACCTTAATGTGAAACAGTCAAATGCTTGAACTGTTATGCGCTAGTTTTAAAAGGATATTAAATGTAACCTGTGCAGGTCAAAAAGAAAAGTTCTAAACATTTAACTTACAGCAACTTTATAATTTTTATTTCAAATATCTCTCAAATGTAATATGTATTATTTACTGACAAGTACAGTTGGCTACCATCGCATCGTCTCCTCTCCATTGCTCAAAGTATTTTTTTTCAATTCAATGATTATTAATACATGGAGCATGGGGCTTTGCAATTTCTCTTGTTTTTGAAGTACATTTGTCTTTCTGACATTGAGAAGACTTATATTGGGAGAAAGAATATCACACAACCCACAACTGTTTCCAGCTATACAATTGTTATTTTAACCCAGCACTGGGATCAACTTGAATTTTGATTTGGTCCATCATTCTGTAACCTTAGCAAAGAGTTATTATTAAAGACGCACAGTTTTTCTCATGTTATTTCTGGAAGATTTAACTGGTGGTCTTTTATTACTTACTGGACTGAAAGCTATTGACAATCAAAGCTTCCTCTCCCAGAATGACATCACTCTCCAGTATTAACTGATTTGTTGACCATCACTGAAGTTGAATATTTTCTTATTTAGAATAAAATACGTTACTGGTTGGTTCCATTCCTAAACCATTCTTTAAAACTACTTTCTGTAAAATGCATCATCACCAGGACACACTGTAAATGCCTTTTGACATGCCTGAATAAACATTTTCAAGTTCTTTTCAAATTCAAAAGAGCAATGCCTTTTACTTCACAATTGAATAGCACCTTAATTCCCATGAATCATTAAGTGATAACTCAATGTATTGACATTCGGTAAAGGTTTACATGTGGGGTCTTGTTTTAGACTGAATTAGAATGGTATCACTCTTGACACTTCAGGTTGTGCTGACAGCAAACATTCCAGTCAACTTAGTCAACCGGATCTTCTTTAATCTAAAGCCTGCCCACTCTTGTGACTTTGGTTCCACTTTCAATCAGCAGATGTATTTGTCTGAACTGCATGTCCATTGTCTTTTGGTCAAAGTGAGAACCATATACAAACAGGTGATTAGACATGTGGCACTTCAAAAGCTCTCTGATCATCTCTGTGGGTTCACTACACCTGGAGTATTGTCAGTGTACTCTGACCAACAGCAGGCAGGTAAAAGAATTACAAATCAATCTTAGATTTCCCCACCTGATCTGCAGTTCAGTGATCATCACAACATATTTTGGCATCAACAAATATTGACTTTCTTTGAGGGGGAAATTGAGTTGGTGGATTTCAGTCAGTTGCATGTGATGTTAAAACAGCAAGTCCGGTCCAACTATAAAATGCATTCCAGTCACCATGCTGCATTGCCAAAAATAATGAAGAGGGTGAAAAAGACGATGGATGGCAGTTGTGTATCTGGTGAGCAGCCCATATACTTGTAAACATCAACATAATGCAATGAAGTAGTTAATGTATGTATTGCATTTTGTTTGAATTAAGTTGTATATTGTTAGACACTTCTCGGTGGTCTCTCCAACTCATGGGTCCTCCTATTTCTACCTTTCTTGTTTTCCTGTAAGTGTTTCCATTTGTTGGTGTTTACGGGCGTATGCGCTGGTCTCTGTTTCCTCTGGCGACGATCACGCCGCCAAACCTGTTCACAAAATTCATCCATGGTGTTGAGGTTGGGATGGTTAATGAGTTGCATGAAGTCCCTGTACCAAAGCTTCTGGTTTGGAGCAATGATGCTGTGACTCTCCTTGGGCCTCAGAGTATAATCAACCTCTTTATGCAGAAGTTCCTCCAAATGTTCAGTGTCAATAATTTCTAGTGTCACCTTCAGTACTGTCTGCATGAAGCCATGCTCTACTGTCTGGCAAATATAGATCCCAGCATCTTTCTTCTGGATGCTACGTAATAACAACCCTTGTTCTGTCTTGATGACTCGGTCATTTGCTTTGATCTGTAGCAGAGGGAGAATATAACACTGAATATTAATAAGGACCTGAGGAACGGGTTCAAGCAAAACAGTAATAAAGAAGTCAGTAGTCCAGAAAAGGTGGATAAGCAGAAACTCTTCATAAAATTAATGAACTATTACCATCAATATCAACATAGAAACATACAAAACAGGAGCAGGAGTAGGCCATTCAGCCCTTTGAGCCTGTTCTGTCATTCATTATGACCATGGTTGACCATCCAACTCAATAACCTGTTCCTGCCTTTCCCACATATTCTTTTTCTCAAACGCCTAACTGATTCAGTATTCAGTACAACTTCTCTGCTGTTTGTGATTTTTCTGGGTTCCTCCCTCTTTTCAATTTCCTTGACTGTTTCTGGGATGTTCTTTGTATTCTCTGTAGTAAGGAACGATAGAGATATCTGTTCAATTCATCTCCTTAACTTCCAAGATCCATTCAATAGACTAACTTTATAACTCTGACCAGAGTATATAACCAATACACTCTATTATCATTTCTTTATTAAAATTTTAATAGAAATTCCCACAATCTTAAAACATGGAACAAAGAACAATACAGCACTGGAACAGGACTTTTAGCCTGCAATGTTGTGCCGAACATAACACCAAATGAAACTAATTCTTTTCCCTTTTCTGATGAAGGGTCTAGACCCGAAACGTCAGCCTCTCTGCTCCTATGATGCTGCTTGGCCTGCTGTGTTCATCCAGCCCTGCACCTTGTTGTCTCGGATTCTTCAGCATCTGCAGTTCCTACTACCTCTAATTCTTTCTGCCTGCCATTGGCCCATATCGCTCCATTCCTTGCATATCCATGTACTTATCTAAAAGTCCCTTAAATCCCTATATTGTATCTGCTTCCACCACCACCCCTGGCAGTGCATTCCAGACTCCGACCACTCTGTTTAAAAACTTGCCCCTCATATCTTATTTGAACTTCCCCCCGACCTAAAATGCATGCCCCCTAGTATTTAACATTTCAACTTTGTGAAAAAGATTCTGACCATCAACCCTATCTATGCACCTCATAATTTTATAGACCCCTATCAAGTCTTCCCTCAGCCTGCACTACTTAAGAGAAAAAAACCTGTGTTTTTCTAGCCTCTCCTTATACCTCAGACCCTGTAATCTTGGCAGCATCCTGGTAAACCTCTTCTGCACCCTCTCTAAACTCACCACACCCTTTGTCCTGGGGGAGGCAATGGCCTAGTGATATTATCGCTGGACTGTTAATCCAGAGACCCAGATAATGTTCTGGGGACCTGGGTTCGAATCCTACCATGGCAGATGGTGGAATTTGAATTCAATAAAAAAAAGTATAATCTGAATTAAGAATCTAATGATGATCATGAATTGATTGTCATTGCCTTTGTCAGGAAAAACTCATCTGGTTCATGAATGTCCCTTAGGGAAGGAACCTGCCATCGTTACCTGGTCTGGCCTACATGTGACTCCAGACTCACAGCAATGTGGTTGACTCTGAACTGCCCTCTGGGCAATTAGGGATGGGCAATAAATGCTGCCTAGCCAGTGATGTCTTCATCCCATTAACAAATAAAAAAAAATGTGGTGACCAGAATTTAATGCAATACTCTAAATGTAGCCTAATCAAAGTCTTATAAAACTGCCACATGCCATCCTGATTCAGTTCCCCAATCAATAAAGTCAAGCATGCAATATGCCTTCTTTACTTGTGTGGCTACTTTCGGGGAGCTTTAAACTTGAATGCTGTTCAGAGTCTTGCCATTAACTGTATAATTTTCCTCAACATTTGAACTCCCAAAGTGCAGCACCTCACACTTACCCGGATTAAACTCCATCTGCCATTTCTTCGCCCATATCTGCAGCTGATCTATATCCTACTGTGTCCTTTGACAACCTTCTACACGGTCCACAACTCCACTGATCTTTGTATCATCTGCATGCTTACCTATTCACCCATCTACATTCTCACCAAAGTCATTTATATATATCATAAACGGCAGAGGTCCCAGCATGGATCCCTATGGAACACGACTAGTCACGGATCTCCAGCCTGAAAAACATCCTGACCTGTCATCTATCTGTGCACAATTGTATGCTTTTTTTTTAAGTTTTATACTAAATTTAACATTCCTGGCGAACCATGAATAGTGTCTCCAACCCTTGGAATTTTCCTTAGTCATTGCAATGCGTCTATTCTCTGGATTCTAAAATCCCCTTCAATGTCCAGCACAGCATCTCTGTTGAACAATCCTTCAACCTATTTTTCCAATTCACTTTCCCCAGATCTGCTTTTATTTCGCATACTTGTCCTTATTTTCTCAGATCCACTCCTCTCAACCTCAATGTAAAATTCAATTATATTCTGGACGCAACTGTGTAGGGGCACTTTCACTGTGAGATTATACAATTTCCTGGTTTCGTAAACATTGGTCATCTCTTTATGATGCTAATACCATCGTTAAATAACAAATCTATCCCTCCACCTTTTCTTAGCTTCCTGTCCTTCCTCAATAACTGGGAATTATTTCAATAAATTCCTGTCTGCACCAATTCAGTCCTATTTTAAACCACTTAACACCTGTTTTAAAATAATATGCTCATAAATTAGAAAATAAACCAAAAATAACACAACAGGAAATTCAGCCACAAACAAAAATAGAGATTGCTGTCCGGCAGCATTTGTGAAGAGAAATCAGAATTAACATTTCAGGTCCAGTGACCCTTCCTCAGAACTGATGGTAGCTAGGAAAATGTTGGTTTATATGTAGAAGATAGGGTGCGGGGAGGGGGTAAGGAGTGAACGATAGGTGGGGATAGAGCCCAAAGAGAGAGAAGAATAGTTGGATAGACAAAGGAGTGGATAACGATCTAGCTAGGGAGGGTGAATAGCTGTTAATTTAAACTGTTAGTGACTGACAATAGGTAGCGTGTAATGGCAGACTGTGATAACAAGGCCTGGTGTGTGGGTTGGGGGCTAGGACACGGGAGAGTTCAGGCCCTAAAATTAATGAGCTCAATATTGAGTCCAGAGGGCTGTAGGGTCCCCAAGTGGAAAATAAAGTGTTGTTCTTTCAGCTTGCGCTGAGCTTCACTGGAACACTGCAGCAAGCCTGAGACAGAGATGTTGGCCAGGGAACAGGGTGGTGTGTTAAAGTGGCAACTGGAAGCTCAGGGTCTTTTTTGCGAGCAGAACGTAGATGTTCTGCAAAATGGTCACCCAGTCTACGCTTCGCTTCCCCAATGTCGACGAGACCACATTGTGAGCAGCGAATGCAGTACACCAGATTCTGGGAAGTGCAGGTGAAGTGTTTCTTCACCTAGAAAGTATGTTTGGGCCCGTGGATACTGGGGAGGGAGAAGGTAAATGGGCAGGAGTTGCACATTCAGCAGTTGCAGAGAAAGGTGCCGTTGGACTGTGGGGGGATGTTGTGAGTGAAGGAAGAGTATCCTGGAGGGAACGGTCCCTGCAGAAGGCGGACAAGGGAGAGGAGGGGAATATGTGTCTGGTGGAGTCATCTCTCTGGAGGTGGCGGAAATGGCGTCTGATGATCTTCTGGATGTGGACGCTGTTAGGTGAGGATAAAGGAAATCCTATCGCTGTTGCGGGAGGGAAGAGAAGGGGTGAAGGTGGAGGTGCAGGAGATGGGCCAGGCCTCGTTGAGAGTCCTGTCAACAATGGTGCTGAGGAATCTTCGGTTGAGGAAGAAGGTGGAGGGTCCCTTGTCGAAGTTGGCCTCATCGGGACATATTGATTTTTGATCAATCAATTTTGATTTATTTTATTGTCATGTGTACTGAAATACAGTGAAAAGCTTTATTTATGCGCAGAATGGGCAGATCACAGCAAGCAAAGGATGTACAGATCAAAAAGACTTAGGGACATACAGGTTACATTATTTGAGGCTAGAGTCCATTCAACAGTCTCATAACGGCTGGAAAGAAGCTGTTCCTGAACCTGCTGGAGTGTTCAGGCTTCTGTATCTTCTGCCTGATGGAAGAGACTGTAGGAGGCGGTCATTACCGGGTGAGATGGGTCTTTGATGATTTTGGCTGCCTTTCTGTGGCAGCGAGCTGTGTAAATGGAGTCCATGAATGGAAGGTTGGTTTCCATGATGGTCTGGGCTGTGCACACCACCTTCTGTGGTTTCTTATGGTCCTGGGCAGAGCAGTTGCCATACCAGGCCGTTATGCACCCGGACAGTGTGCTTTCAATGGCGCATCTGTAGAAGTTGGTGAGGGACCTTATGGACATGACAAATTTCCTGAGCTGCCTGAGGAAGAAGAGGCGTTGTGCCTTCTTGACTGTCGCATCTACGTGGAAAGTCCAGGACAGGTCGTCGGTTATCATCTCTCCGAGGAACTTGATGCTCTTCACTCTCTCAGTCTCAGTTCTGTTGATGTAGATGGGAGCATTCCTTTCGTAAGTTGATGATCAGTTCTTTAGTTTTGCCAATGTTGAGAGACAGATTGTTTTCATTGCACCATGTCACCAAGCCCTCTATCTCCCTTCTGTATTTTGACTCATCATTGTCAGATATCCGTCCTACTACCGTGATGTCATCAGCGAGCCTGTAGATGGCGTTTGCTCGGAGTTTGGCAACACAATTTTGGGTGCACAGGGAGTACAGTGGGGCGCTGAGGACGCATCCCTGGGGGGGCTCCAGTGCTGAGTGTTATTGTGGAGGAGGTGCAGTTACCTATCCTCACTGATTGCAGCCTATAGGTCAGAAAGCTGAGGATCCAGTTGCAGAGGGTAGAGCCGAGACCAAGGTCACGCAGTTTTGAGATCAGTCTGGAGGGGATAACGGTGTTGAAGGTGGAGCTGTAGTCAACAAACAGGAGTCTGACGTAGGTGTCTTTGTTGTCCAGATGTTCCAGGGATGAGTGCAGGGCTAGGGGTAAAGCATCCTCTGTGGATCTGTTATGTCGGTAGGCAAACTGTAGGGGATCAAGGCAGGTTGGGAGACGAGTTGATGTGGGCCATGACCAGCCTCTCGAAGCACTTCATGATTATTGAAGTCAGAGCTATTGGATGGTAGTCATTAAGGCTCACTGCATGTGTTTTCTTGGGTATAGGGATGATGGTGGTCTTCTTGAAGGATGGGGACTTCAGCTTGTAGGAGGGAGATGTTGAAGATGTTGGTGAATACTTCTGCCAGTTGGTCCGCACAGGATCTGAGTGCTCGACAGGGGACACTGTCCGAGCCCATCGTTTTCCTTGGGTTGACTCCCAGGAAGACGGATCTGATTTCTGAAGCGGTGACAGAGGGAACTGGTCTGTCAGGGGCTGTCGGGGCAGGTGTTACCACGCTGGTGGTATTCTGCTCAAACATTGAGTGCGTCAGGGAGGGATGTGTCGTTGTCCACTATCTTACACTGTTTCATTTTGTATCCCGTAATGTCGTTTGGATGTTGCCATAGATGGCGGGTGTCTGTTTGGTAAGGCTGGGCCTCTAACTTGGTCCGGTACTGCCTCTTGGCCTTCCTGATGGTTTTGCCGAGGTCATATCTGGATTTCCTGTATTGGTCTGGGTCACCCGGCTTGAATCCTACACGACTGGTCTTCAGTAGGGAGTGGATTTCCTGGTTGATCCAAGGTTTACAGTTAGGGGACACTCGGATTAACTTCATTGGTGCACGGTCCTCCCCACCTTTACTGATGAAGTCTGTGATGGTGGTGGCGTACACGTCTGGGTTTTCCCCTGAACACTTGCACACGGTCCAGACCATCAACAGAACTGGGAGAATGGAATAGAGTCTTTACAGGAAGCAAGGTGCAAAAATGTATAGTCCAGGTAGCTGTGGGAGTCAGTGGGTTTATAGTGAATATTAGTGGCCAGTCTATTCCCAGAAATGGAAACAGAGATGTCGAGGAAGGGAAGGGAGGAGTCAGAGATAGACCAGGTGAAAGTGAGGGCGGGGTGGAAGTTGGAAGCAAAATCAATGAACTTTTCCAATTCTGGATGACAGGGAAGCAGCATTGATGATATCATTGATGTATCAAAGAAAGAGTTGTGGGTGGGGGCCGGAATAGAATTGGAACAAGGAATGTTCCACGTACCCCACAAAGAGACAGGCATAACTGCGGCCCATGCGGGTACCCATGGCAACCCCTCTGACCTGAAGAAATGAGAGGAGTTAAAAAAGAAGTTGTTGAGGGTGAGGATGAGCTCAGCCAAGTGGATGAGGGTGGTGGTGGGTGGGGATGGTTTAGCCCCTTGGCCATTAAGTTCAAGCTCAAAGGGTCTGGTAAATTCTGATTCATCAAGTGTAGTTTAAATCCTGCTGATGAACCACAAAGTAAAATATTGAATAAAGATGAGGAGGAATATGATCTCTGGATAGTGTGAGTATAGACCATACAGCCAATAACATTAAATCATTGCCTAATCCATATTAATGCCACTGAAAGCTGTGCAAGACCCTGGTTATCTCAAACAAAATACATTTCTAAAGACACTGCCATTCTTTACAACATCCTAAATTCCTGAACTAAATGCAGATTTTTGTTTAACCACCAGGCTTTAAAAGGAGCCAAGTGGAGCCTCTAGATAAGCAATGGGGCTGTGCAGGGCAAGGTAAGAAGGAGCCTGTATGGTAATAGACATTAATGGTGGTTCAAATGCTTCAATCCACTTTACAGCCAGATTGTCAGATCATAAAACGTTATAATTAGAGATAATCAAAGGCAGCTAAATTTTAAGCAATAATCTTTATTTTAGTTGTGTATCTATCATACAAAGCTTAAATAGCTCAATCAGTAAAATGAGAACTCTCTTCTACATCTTCCAGATTGGAATCAAGAAAGCTCTGGCTTTCACTTTCCAATTGAACTGTAAACAACATGAAAGCTTCTGGGATTAACTCAACACTTGCTATATGCATGGATCAGACAGAATTATGAATTGTGAAGCCCCTTATTTGATGGAACATTTCCCAGTTAACTGCTCCTGAAAAGAAATTAAAGTAAGTGAGCAGCAGATTGTCTCAGAGGAGAAGATAAAACAACATCAAAATTGAAAAGAATAGGGCAGTGTTTGGAAGAAACCCTGTCTGTAATCAGAAGGAACATGGACAACAAACTACTTTAAACTCTACAATTTGATAGCCTCAATGGCTGAACCAAATTCACTTTCCTTCAACACGTAAATATTCCTGACCAAAAATACAAAAGCTTGCATTCCCTTACAATTTATTAATGGCTCTAAGTAGCGTGTTTTATAAAGTCACCTTCTGTGTCCCATCTTATCGACATCCCTGATTCATTCTTCTAGTTACAAAGGTTGGGATAATCTGGGGCTGTAGGAACACCCTAGTGAACCCAAAATACAACCTAAATTGTGACATATTAAAGGGAGGAAATAACACGATTTCAGTCACTTTTCAGACAATGATCAGGAAAAATAGATGAAGATCCTGTCCATGCTGTCTCTGGGACAGGGGCTGTTTCTGGAACATTCCATGAATTATGCTGAAGCATTAAATAGCACTGTATCTTGATTTTGGAAGTAATGGAACAGTAAGTTATGGAATTGGTGAACATCTCAATTACATGTGGCATCTGAATCAGATTTGGAGATATTGACAGCGAAAGTGTCAATTGCATTAGCAAGGAAATTGTTTTCTTTTATATCAGAGAATGTGGGCTCCACACCTCAGGAAGGATAGACTGGCTTTGGAGGGAGTACAACATAAGTTTACCAAAATGACATCTGGACTTCGGGGGTTATGAGGAGAGATTATACAAATTAAGCTCATTTTCTCAAGACTTTAGAAGGTGAAGGGCAGATCTGATCAAAGTCTTCAAGGTATGGACTAGTTGGACCAAAGGGTCTGTTTCCATGCTGTGTGATTCTATGACTATAACTCTATGACTATTAATAGGAAAAGACAGGGTTAATAATGATAAGCTATCTCTTGGGAATTCTAGAACTATGGGGCAAAGTTTGAGAATTAGGGCCAGACCGTTCAAGAGAGGTGTTAGGAAGTACTTCTACACACAAAGGGTAACAGATGTTTGGAACTCTCTTCTACAGTTGATGCTGGATCAATTATTAATTTTAAATGAGAGATAGAAAAAATTTTATTAAGAAAAAGTAGTCAGGGATAACGGGGAAGGACACGCATTTGGAGTTAGGCCACAGATCAGCCAAGATCTCATTGAATGGTGGAAAAGGCTTGAGGGACTGAATGGCCTCCTCCAGCGTTTCTATCAGTTTACATTGAAGGATGAATGTCTTTGTTAAAATAGTTGTATTAATATCACATAATTAATCTCAATCCTGACAATTGTAACCCTACAGCTCAATGTCTTACCTCTTCTTTATGATCATCAGTCTGTCTATGAAATTGCCAGTATGCTATAGCTCGCTGTGATTTCGGGACACATTCCAGAAAGGTGGTACTGTTCTCCACTCCATAGATAATCTTTTCCTCCATATTCTCATGCTCATGCAAATTGTCTGAAGGAAGAGAAGGCATCAGCAAAACTGAGAATAGATCCACCCAGTAAACATTGTTGGATGATCATACTCCATAGTAATATCAGGACTGGCTGAATAGTGCAGGATTAACAGTGTTTCCTGACTCAATTACTTCAATCATTGACCATTATTGATCACTCGCTACTTCTTGCCATATTAGGTAGGTCTTTATGAGATGCTGTGGTCCCATAGCAGCAACGGAATCAGGAACAGCCGGAGGCCATTTAACCCCTCAAGCCTGCTATGCCATTCAATAAGGCACGGCTGATCTGATTGCAACCTCAACTCCATTTTCCTGTACACCCCCCAATTATGTTTGGCATTGTCATTAATCAAGAATCAACTCTGCCTTAAAAATACTCAGTAACCCTGCCTGTGCCTGCACTCACCCCCCTACTCCTCACTTGCCCCCTGCCCAACCTCCCACTTCTCTCTGGGGAAAGGAATTCCAAAGATTTATGACAATTGAAGAAAAAGAATTTCTTTTATGTCTCAATCTTAAATGGAAGACCTCTTACTTTTAAACAGTGACCCCACCCTGCTAATTTTTGTTTATCCCAAATGGGAAAATATCCCTTGAATGTTGACCTTATCAGTTCCTCACAGGACCTTATATGTTTCACTGAGATCACCTTTTATTTTTCTAAACTCCAACAGATATAGGCCCAATTTGTCCAATGTTTGCTCACGAAATACCTCCCTGAACTGAGATATTAACGGAGTGATCATTTAATGCAATACTTCTAATGCAGGTCCATCCTTCCTTAGTTAGGAAATGTTACGGTTGTATAAGAGCATCAGACCTCGGAGGAACTTGGTGATGATGTTTTAGAGTTGCACATCACTAAGTGTAAATAGCACAGTTTGATTGGAATTAGGACAGAGACCACAGGACTAGGCTAAACTACAAAGCAGACAACACTAAACAAGACTACACTAGATTGGAACTTTAGAAACTCTTGAAACCAAATGGACATGAACAGTGAAAGAAGATAGTTTAGTCCTTGCCTCATGGAATTATAAGTCAGAGTCTGATATGTCTATAAATGACCACATACAGCAGTATTTACTATTACAGTGTAATAAATAGTGTCACCTTGAGGTCTAAGCCTGAAGACAGTTTTAAGCCAAGTCAGTAAACTAATTTATTTAGTTTAATGTAATAAATGAATATATACATTCAATGAATTTCAAAATTATACCCCTATCAACACAGAAAATCATAAAGGCTCAGTGGTTAGCACTGCTGCCTCACAGCGCCAGGGACCTGGGTTCAATTCCAGCCTCAGGCAACTGTTCGTGTGGAGTTTGCACATTCTCCCTGTGTCTGTGTGTGTTTCCTCCAGGTGCTCCGGTTTCCTCCCACAGTCCAAAGATGTACAGGTTAGGTGGATTGGCCATGCTAAATTACCCATCGTGTTCAGGGATGTGTAGATTAGGTGTGTTAGCCATGGGAAATGCAGGATTACGGGGAAAGGGTAGGGGGATGGGTCTAGATGAGAGGCTCTTAAGTAAAATAAAGCACTGCAGATGCTGGAAATCTGGAACAAAAACAGAAAGTGATGGTGAAACTCAGCAGTTCTGGCAGCAAATTTTTTTTGGGAGAAAATAGAACCCAGTGATGAAGAGTCACTGAACTCAAAACATTAACTTTGTTTTCTCTCCACAGATATTGCTGAGTTTCTCCAGCAATTTTCTGCCTTTGATACATGATGTAGAGGTGCTGGTGTTGGACTGGGGTGGACAAGGTCAGAAATCACACAACACCAGGTTATAGTCCAACAGGTTTATTTGAGATCACAAGCTTTCGGAGCACAGGCCTATGTGCTTCTCTCCACTTCACCTGATGAAGGAACAGCACTCCAAAAGCTTGTCATTTCAAATAAACTTGTTGGACTATAACCTGGTGTTGCATGATTTCTGGCTTTGATATACAACTTTAATTGCTGGTAAAAGCTGAACTCCCTCTTGAGGTGTCACTCCAGAAATCACAATTTGTTGGCTCTGAAAGGGGGCAGTTACAATGCTTTAAAGAGAAGAAATTAATAAACATCTTGTTAAAATTGGTAACATTCTCAATTTCCACCCATTCACTGACAACAGGTCATTTTCAACATTGTATTAAAAAAATCAATCCTTTGAAAATTCAACAAACATTCCATCAAATTGAGAAAATTAGAGACTGAAACATATGTCCTGATATACAGAGCAATCACAGTGAGCTGTAGGCATTCACAAACTTTCAGTTCCTAAGTTAAATTAAGAATGCTATTTTCTATAAACTAATTATAAGATATCTTCAAATTGACATGAAAGATTTAATTTCTCTCACATACACCCCCTTGTGGATTCAGTTGCATTGGGAGTACCTTCAATGAACTGCCAGAGGAAGTGGTAGATACTGGTACAGTTATAATATTTAAAAGACATTTGGAAAGATTTGGAGAGATATGGGCCAAATGCAGGCAAGTGGGATTAGTTTCGTTCGGGAAACTTGGTCAACATGGTTGAGTTGGACTGAAGGGTCTGTTTCCGTGCCGAATGATTCTATAACTTTGTAAATTGGAAAAAAACACTTCATGAAGAATGGCATCGCCCTATCTCCATTGGTGGAGGATGGGATTAGAGTCAGGTATTTGTGAATGAAGCATTGGCCGTTGGTTATTGTCCTGAAGGTGGGATGGCAACGAACAGAATATTCCCCAAAGGTGACGGACTTATACATCCAGCAGGTGGTTTCCCAGTGGCTGATGGGAAGCACCCTGTACTAATCACCCCCACCTCCCCATACACTGCCCTATACGGGAATCCCTGGGCTACAGCTGCTGCTGGTCACCTTCCTGTAATGCTGTTTTCCTCCCCGCACTGGGGTAGCCTCACAGTCGCTGTCAGAGGCTACCTCAAGATGGGGGCTCTCCTCTCACCATCCCCCTTTCTGAAATCATTCAATCTCTCCCCACTCTTCCCACACCCCACAGTGTCCTCACTAATCCCTCCAAAGCTGGGAGCATCTGATTATCCCTGAGGACTTAATTCAATGGTGGTTCAGAAGGTTTCTCCTCTGTGGCTGACACCAGGATGATCTCCCAACTGCTGAGCTGATGGGTGGACTGGCATGAGGAATCAGAAATGATCCCAATCCATGACTGCTATCTTGGGTCGGAAGAGACTCCCTGAGAAATTGTGTAAATGCCATCGAAGTATCTTCTGAGTGGTAAAAATATATACCCCGTCACTTCCTGCCTTCCTGCTGAGATACTGTTCTATGGGAATAAACAATTATCCAGTATATCAACAATGTAGCCAAGTTTTTGCATGATCTTAATGAAGAGATTTACTAAGTGATAGTTACTCAATTCCAATGAATTGGAAGATCACATGGATTCTCTCCATTCAGAGTCTGGGAGAAATAATGAGTGGTTTGATCCTGATCTCCTCTCCCTAACTAACAAGAAACTGGGGCAAAAGCAGAAGTTGCTGGAAAAGCTCAGCAGATCTGGCAGCAACTGTGAAAAGAAATCAGAGTTAACATTTCGAGTCAGGTGACCCTTCCTCAGAAGTGAGGCAACTGAGACTTCACCCCATTGCCAATAGCTGCCCTGGTTATGTGAATCATGCTTCTTCCCCGCTGTTATCAGAATTATGAACAGACCTCTCATATATTAGAGTTGATCTTTCTCGGCACCTTCTCTGTAGCTGTAACACTATATTCTGCATTCTGTTCTATTACCCTGATGTATTTATGTAAGGTATGGTTTATCTGGATAGCACCCAAAGCAATACTTTTCACTGTATCTTGGTACATGTGACAATAACAAATCAAATCAAATCCAATACAGACATAGGGCATTGGCCTTGGAGGGAGAACAATTTAAATTTATAAGAATGACACCAGGACTTCAGGGGCTAAATTACAATGAAAGTTTATACAAATTAGACGCATTTTCTCTTGAATTTAGGAGGTTAAGGGGTGATCTGACTGACGTTTTCAAGGTATTAACAGGAAAAGACAACGTGGTTAAAGATCAACTATTTCCACAGTGTGGGGATTCTAGAACTAGGGGGCATAGTTTGAGAATTAGGATTAGATCAGACCATTAAGAGAGATGTTAGGAAGCACTTCTACAGGTAGATGTTTGGAACCCACTTCTATAAATGGTTATGGATGCTGTATCAGTTATTAATTTTAAATGAGAGGTTGATAAAGTTTCATTAAGCAAAGATATTAAGGGATATGGACCAAAGACAGGTATATGGAGTTAAGCCATAGATCAGCCATGATCTCATTGAATGGCAGAACAGACACAAGGGACTGAATAGCCTACTCCTGTTCCTGTGTTTTCTATCTTGCTATAGAGTTTTAATAGGGGAGAGTGTATAGTGCAAAAAGGAAAATGAGAACATGCAGCTTAAAAAGTCCTTAGAGTCTTTGAGATGTTAGCTTTAACCTAAGTCACTGCTCACTAGCAATGGTGAAACTTGTAAAAGCGATGTACATTTCAGTGAATGGAAGTTTCTCTAACTTGAATATTCACTGCACCCAGTATCTCAACAGGCTCAGAGAAAAACAGGGAGAGAGATCAGGCTTTCAAATCTACTTCATTCTTCTCTCTGCTCTGTCCAAAAGCATTTCCCTAAAATAAAGTGCATTTGTGTATTCCTCTGCTGGGTTAATTGTTTTTTCAAGATGGCTAATCTGTAGACAGGTCTTACATCTTACTGTGTTGAAACTTCCAGAGGGGTGCAAATCACACAGAAGAGTCAGATTTGAATGAATGGTTTCAGCTGTTTTGTGATGTTAATTTTAGTTCATGCTGGGCCTGGTTTCATGAATTTGGTTCAGCCTGGTTAGCTCAGCACTTTGGAAGTAAACCATTAAATCCTGGGGATTTATCGACTTTCAGCCCATTAATTTCTCCAGTGCAAACTCCTCACTAATCCTAATTTCCTTTAACTCCTCATCTTTCTAGTCATTTGGATCTCTGCCAACTACCTCAAGGAAGACAAATAAAAAGTAATCATTTGGCTTTTTTTTGTCATTTCTTTATTCTCTATTAAACATTAGACATGCGTCAAACAGGCCATTGACAATAGCTCATGGGATGAATTTCTACCTGAAACCTACTGAACTGCAACCAACAGTGGGATAACCAACACCTTGACTGCAGACACATTTACAACTGGAGATGAATTATTCCTCACATTTCAAACTTCTGATTATTTAGGGACTCTAAAATTTAACATACTCTTATATGGCTTTGTCACATAAAAGTCAAGAGGTTTAAATAAAAATACATAAACTCATTGGAAACCATTAAGGCGCTGTTTTGAAACTTCAGTTGTACTAAAGAAGAAAAAAAGAACAGAGAACAAGGGTTGAAAGAGGGATTAAGGTATCAGCCAGACAGTATTGTGTTACCCATTACATGGAATATAGAGAGGAGGAAGGATTATGAAGCCAGTTCTAACTCCTTCATATGGTTCTGTAATAGGAATATGAAACCCATCTTATCCTGCACAGATTGAGAGAGGTTTAAGGGCTTATTATCGTTATTCATGAAGAATACTTGGTGCTTATAGATTACTATTCAAACTTTTGCTGCATTCTGGAGACAGATTATGATAAACTATCTTCCAGCACTGCAATCTGAAGCTAGCACTGTACACAATAAGAACCTATCAAAAAGGGATCTGAAGGGTTGACCGCACCTACCATTCCAATGAATGTGAGTACATAATAGAAGCCAGTATTACTGAGGAATTATTGACAGTTTCTATACAGTCAGTAAGTATGACGCAATGTTAAATTTCTTGATTTCCAGGAAAGTGTTGCTATCTGTCCCTGCACCAGGATAATTCCATATTCAATACCAATAAAGACAACATATTACAATAAAACATCTTTGGGAAGGTCTGTGGTTTAGTTCATAGTTATTGAATAAATCATCCATCAGCTAAAACCCTGACATTACTAAACTAATTATAAATGTCTCACTGCAGTAAAATTGTTTTTGTGCTTGGACAAAACTCCACTATAGACAGCGAAAGCCTTCAGCTTTCTATAATGCAGAAGAAATACCAGAAAGTAGTGTTTGAAATCTACACCCCATAATGCTAATTTCTAAACAGATTCAGACTTAATTGCTTTGTGTATTGTTTAAACTGTGTCAACATTCCGGCTATCCAAAATTCAAACATCTGCAAAAATATTTAACTTTGTGTACAAATATTGCAAACACCATCTCACCCTTTGTGTGATATGCAAATGACTGTTATGTAATGCTACAAAGGATTTAACATCTTTAGTTTCTTTTTATAGAATCCCTACAGTATGTAGCTTTGTAAACATTTAATTTTCTATAAACACATTTTGCATTGGACAGGATTGATTCATTTGGCATCAAGTCTATGAACGGGTGGACATACCACATGTGCGATGGGAGATACAACTCCAGGGTTAGGCTCATCAGCCATATAAGGGCCGACAGAATTCAGGACCAGTGACACTGACTTTCCTAGGTGGATAATCAGACTCATCAGCAAGTGACTGACGATGTCGACGACTTTCAGTACAAGTGCAAAGTTTATAAATGGAAAAGTTCCAGCAGGGTAGGACTTGAAGCACCTAAGAAAAGCTCTGTTCAGAGTTTTCCACCAGAGGGCAGCAGTGCCCAACATTTAGCTTCTGAATGATAATCACAGTCTGGAGTTGTTAGGGAAGCTCTGTTATCACTTCTTTTACAGTTTCTCTAGACTGAAACAACCACGCACTTTATACTGGAGCAAGCAACTTACAGGGTCTATCTTGAGATATTTTGGGATTTTTTTTAGCAACGTTTGTGGAATGTTGGTGACGAATTCAAAGTCCCAAGCAGAGTTGGCTGCAGTGAAAGTTAGTGAACAACCAACTGTAGTTACTGAAACCAGCATTTAGTGATCTGCCAGCTATCAACATGTTCAAGGATAAGATTGAAGTGAATGGACTAATATTACTCCACAATGATGCATCTCTCACGTCTCCATTTCCATTTTACTTCTCTCTGGTAATTCTTAATTTACCACTTTTCAATTGTTACGATGTGAAGGGAAGTTGTTTCCAAGCAGCACCATATTAAATGTAGACACAGAATGAAATTGACCCACACCCTATGGTACAGGTGAAATATTTCTGAAGTTGGGAGAGGGATGATTGGTTACCATTGGAGACATTAAAGTCTAAAGATGAAACTGGTGTTGCGGTGCTCAGTCACAACTTGGCAACAACACAAGAAATACTTCTCAGCAAATGCTCAGTCATTTCTTTATTAATTGTAATGAGATCACTGGCACTGTTCCCACAGAGGAGGAAGGAATTTATTTACTTCCTAAAGCCATTATTCGTGTTGATAAATTGCACTCTTTTAAACAAAAGCCTTGATATGGCAAATCAGAAATAACTGGAGAAACTCAGCAGGACTGGCAGCATCAATGAGAAGGAAACAGAGTTAACTTTTCAGGTCCAGTGACCCTTAATCAGAGCCTTCTGAAGTGCCACTGGACTCAAAACATTAACTCTGTTTCTCTCTCCACAGTGTAACATGTAACATGTGCAGTTGTGGTCACACTTTGTAGGAAACATATGAGGATCCACAGACTGCAGCAATTGGAATGACACCAGGGATCACATACTGGAGTTAGAAGATCAGGTTAAATAGGTCTTGTAGCCTTTGAAAAAAAGGAAGATTTGAGGTGATCCAATAGTTGTCAAAGATTAAGGGCAACAACTAATTTAATTCAGGCACATTATGCACATTTCCCATGAAAGCGAGAGAGTCAAGGAGAAATTAAAAATTTAGGCTTAGAAGGTAAGTCAGACAGGAGGGGAGCTGACGGCTTAGTGGTGTTATCACTGGGCTGTTAAACCAGAGACCCAGGTAATGTTCTGGTTCAAATCCTGGAGTGAAATTCAATAAAAATCTGCAAATTAGAGTGACGTTTCAGGCCTAGACCCTTCATCAGATTTCTGATGAAGGGTCTCGGCCCAAAACGTCAGCCTTACTGCTTCTATGATGCTGCTTGGCCTGCTGTGTTCATCCAGCTCTGCAACTTATTATCTCAGATTCTCCAGCATCTGCAGTTCCTACTATCTCTGCAAATTAGAGTGTTTTTTTGTCAATTGTTCACTCGTCATTTAGGGATGGACTCTGCCATCCTTGCCTGGTCTGAACTATATGTGACTCCAGACCCATAACAAAGTGGTTGACTCTTAACAGCACTCTGGGTAATAAGTGTTGGCCTAGCCAGTGATGTGGAATGAATTTTTAAACAATCCTTTGACAAAATAGATGGGATTGATGAAGAAGTTACTAATCAGGCATTTTAAAACAGTTTCAGCAGAGAATCATAATGAGGTGAAGTTGCTGCAGGAGAGATGGAGGACTGGGAGAGGGGTAGTGGAGAGTGGTTGTTTTTTAAGACAGGTGAAGGCTTTCACTCCTTCTAATTCTGCAAGGAACATAATTTGACTTACTTTAGAGTGTTTTTTCAAGTGGTTATGTGCCTAGTTATGTAGAGTTTAGACATCACCAGCTCTGACAGTAGGAAACAGATTCAGGTGCTCAGGTCTACCATTACTGCAAGAACAGTGTCACCAATGTGTAACATACTCAGTATAGGCAGTCAGCAAGATCACTTATAAAAATAGTCTTGATCAAATTAGCGGTGACCTGAATAAATTGACCATTGGCCTTAATCCTGCTACACTGGGCAAATTGGATCCAAAAAGTAAATTCCGAACACTTCTACGCATAGGTAATATTTCACTATGAAATAAGAAGTGCTCCCATGTTAACCAAGTTATAAAGTCAATAAGGTTATAAATCATATGCAGTATTTGACTAGATGTGTTTGATCACAGATCCTAGCACAGTGCTTGATTGCTTTAGCATTTGAGAAAGCTAAAGGGAATACTATCTACTCTGAAAGTCAGATGAAAAGGAACAGGAAATTTGGGTTAAGTGTTTTCAGGAATAGACAATAGAGGGTCAGAGAGAGAAGGGAAGATATTGAATCCTTCACAGATTAGATAAGACACAGTTTTTGACCATCTCTGTGTTTTGGTGCAGCTTTAACCTCTGACTTCCAACTTAAAACTGATACTTAGGATTCTGCAATGTTTCACCAATATTTCATCAAAAATGGAAACAAATTATTTATCTATGCTTCATCCGTCTGAATTGTAAATGTAAAGCACATCATTTGATAGAAGAATTGTTCAGAAATGTTAGAATGTTCAATCTAAATCAAAAGAGTCATCATGAGCTTACCGTTGTGATGTTGATCAGAACACTGGGTGAGAGGGTCACCATTCCTGATGTCTTGTCTTCTGGTACGTCTGGAAAAAGAATGATCAAAGTGAGGTCTGGCAGGTTCTGCCCTTTTGATGGAGGAGATTTTGCTTCTATGCAAGGTTATCTTTTTAGATCAAATCCAGGATTGGACAATCCCAATCAGCTGGCCACAGCTGGGGATCTTTAAGAAACCACTACATCAAGTTGGTCTAATCTTTAGAGTCAAATTAATTCAGAACTGAATGGATCAGTTAAAGCTTTGCATCGTGAGATAAATGCATAATACTGTAGATGATGGAAATCTAAAAAAAAAACAGAGAATGCTGGAGAAACGCAGCAGGTAGTTGCTTCAAGTTCTGAAGAAAACACATACCAGACTCACAAAGTTAACTCTGTTTCTCTCTTCACAGATGCTGCTGGACCTACTGAGTTTCTCCAGCATTCTCTGTATTTGCTTTCTATCCTGAGATTGTGGCCCCCTGAAATGAACCCCTTAATCTCCAAGCCATAGCTGTACAATACAACCAGGGTGGGTTAAACAATATTTTATAAAATCCAGACACTTCATTAACATCCCTTAGAGATGAAAATTTGCCATCTTTACTGGTTTGGCCTACATCTGACTCCAGACCCACAGAAATGTGGTTGACTTTTAACTGCCCTCTGAGGCAATTAGAAACAGACACTAAATGCTGGCCCAGTTAGCAATGCCCACATCTCATCAATGAAAAAACATTAAACCTTCAATATCTGAACTCTTCCTGGCTGTAGCATTGCATATGCTTCTGAATTGCAATGTTGAAAGTACCTATTATACACAATGCATGAAAATAGCTCCTGTATTGCTTCATTGACTTGGTGATATATTAACCCTGATTCTGACCCTAGGTGTTAGGCACCGTCAAATTCAGAAGCTAATCAGCTGAAATGTGAGTCAATATCTTCTCGTTGCATTGAATATGTATTGATGAACAGCACAGAAATACAGGCTCCACGGTCACTTCGTGATAAGAACACAAGAGGATAGAACCAGACAAAGTCATTTGAGTAATTAAGTCTCTCTCCCCACAGCCCCTCAAACTATCATGGGTCTTCCCAGAGATAGTAGGAACTGCAGATGCTGGAGAATCTGAGATAACAAGGTGTAGAGCTGGATGAACACAGCAGGCCAAGCAGCATCAGAGGAGCAGGAAAGCTGACGTTTCGGGCCTAGACCCTCTGACATTCCACACAGGAGACGGTTATTGTTCAAAGTATCGTATCCCAGCACCCAGTGTTTTATAAAGTGTTGTAACCAGCTCCACCTGTACTTGACCTTTGAAAATCTCTTTCCTAATTGATAGTCATCCACTTTTATCCTTTCGAAAAGGTAAAGTTAAGTTTGTTAATTTTAATTGATTTTACACTGAGTCCATAATGAGCATTAAAAACAAATAATTAAACCACATTTCTGGCTGATTAAACATATTTCTGTCTTTCAGTTCTACAACAGTGAGGCAGATCTGCAACATTTTCAAAACATGAACCAATCTTCCTTCAAAATGTTTTTCCATTAATAAAAAAACAGCTTGATGGCACTGCCTTTATAATTTCTTTGATATTCTGTTCTTTAGCCTTTTCATTACGTTCCAAAAGCGACATGCTCAAGCCCCCACATAGCATTCCAAAAGTTACCTAAAAGACTTAAATAATGTTTCCTTTCAACTTGAAGTTGTAGGTGTGGGATGAATGCAGTTAGTGTTCTGATTGTAATCACATTTTTACTGACTAATAATTTGTCAGTAAACATTGATAGCCATGTTCTAATGTGATATAGTTCTCTTTTCTTTGTTAATGTTATCCCTGTCCTGGTATCGGTGTTACCCATTTCTGTTTAATTCCTCTACACTTATCTCCAGATGTTGGGCTAGATCTATCTAAATCTCTAAACCAGATCTCTTTACATGATGATACGCAGTGTAGTATTTGTACTTGATCACATCATTCACCGTCAGAAAGATCTATACTGTATGTGCACATTCCTAAACTATTGATGAAAATGAAGGGGCGGCTCAGTAGCTCAGTGGTTAGCACTGCTGCCTCACAGTACCAGGGACCCAGGTTTGATTCCACCTTTGGGCAACTGTCTGTGTGAAGTTTGTACATTCTCCCCCTGTTCGCGTGGGTTTCCTCCGGGTGCTCCGGTTTCCTCCCACAGTCCAAAGATGTGCAGGCTAGGTGGATTGGCCATGCTAAATTGTCCCATAGTGTCCAGGGATTGTGCAGGTCAGGTGGATTAGTCATTGGAGATACAGGGTAATAAGGTGAGGCGGGTGGGTCTGGGTGGGATGCTGTTCTGAAGGTTGGTATGGATTCAATAGGCCAAATGGCCTGCAGGTCTTCCAGTCTGTTGGGATACTATGATTCTATGAACAGCAGATAAGTCCCTCTAAAATCTTCCTCATTTCCTGTTCTTCGTTTATTATTACCTTCTCATTTCTATGGGAATCTAATTTTCAATTCACACCACAAATATTCCTTAAAATAAGAGATAAATATTAAGAGTATGGCAGTGGAATGAATTGGAGAGTTCGCCCAAAGAGCCAACACAGTAACAGTGGGTAGAATGGCCTCTTTCTGTTCTATAGATTTCTCTGATTGATATAGTAGCATTCTATAGCTGTCTCACAAAGAGTTCCACTTGAAAGGATGATCGACAGTAACAGACAAGCTTGCAGCTAAGCTACATTTCTAGCTGAGCTTTTATTGCATGTCATGGCCAGTTCAATGTTATTGTAAGTCTCAGAGATCAACAGTTTACACAAATTTCCACCCACCTCGATATTTATATCACACCCTATCTATCTGAATTTGAGCTTGTAATGATCTGGTCAAACTGAAACTTTCCAATGCAAGTATTCAACTTTAAAACATGGAAACAAGGAAAATAGACTGGGATTCTAATCAGGATATTGGCACATATTAGATTGATTCAGACAAATTTGCTCTGACAAGTACAATAGATTATATTAATCCCCTTGGCAGGATACAAACAAAAACAGAATGTAATCCAAAACAATGTCTATTCAAACATTTGAGATAACAAGGTGTAGAGCTGGATGAACACAGCAGGCCAAGCAGCATCATAGGAGCAGGAAGGCTGACGTTTCGGGCCTAGACCCTTTGTCAGAAATG
>NC_063353.1:49627345-49652470 GCF_021869965.1 Rhincodon typus | reverse complement strand
GTGGACTCAGATCCACTTACCCGCGTTCTCACCGTATCCCTTAATTCCTTTACTGTTCAAAAAAAATTTACCTTTTTTTTAAAAACGTTTACTGAAGTAGCATCAACTACTTCACTGGGCAAGGAATTCCATAGATTAACAACTCTCTGGGTGAAGAAATTCCTTCTCAATTCAGTCCTAAATCTGCTCCCTCTAATCTTGAGGCTATGCCCTCTTGTCCTAGCTTCACCTGCCAGTGGAAACATCCTCTCTACTTCTATCTTATCTATTCCCTTCATAATTTTATATGTTTCTATAAGATCCCCCCTCAATCTTCTGAATGCCAATGAATATAATCCCAATCTACTCAGTCTCCCTTCATAAGCCAACACCCTCAACTCCGGAATCAACCTAGTGAACATCCTTTGCACCCCCTCCAGTGCCAATACATCCTTTCTCAAGTGAGGAGACCAAAACTGCACACAGTACTCCAGGTGTGGCCTCACCAGCACCTTGTACAGCTGCAACATAACCTCTCTGCTTTAAATTTCAATCCCTTTAGCAATGAAGGACAAAATTCCATTTGCCTTCCTAATTGTTGTACCTGCAGACCTACCTTCTGTGATTTGTACCTGCAGACCTACCTTCTGTGATTATCCATTGTTGAATCATATGGGGTTTGAAATAATGTTTTTATGGAGCTGAAAACAAATGCATTGACAGGTTCGTCTGAATTCCTTCCTATCTCAATAAGAGCGTTAACCCTGCAGGTTTATAACTCCATAGATATTTATTCTCAAGGATCCATCACAGCAATACAAACACTACCTTCACCGTATTGTGAAATTGTTTCTCCAGGAGGGAAGCTGTATTAAGAACCACAGCCCAAAATGATTCACATTACAGTTTGCATGGCCATTTTATTTCAATTCACCATAAATAACATCCCAAGCCATGCAGATTTATAGCTGGGCTACAAACAGAGTTTAGGCTGGGCTAATAAATGAGCCTTAGCTTCCTGAACTTTGATCTTGCTATTTTTAAAGCACACAAAACATAAAAGTAAGAATTTCTATAATCCCCGTTAAAAACATCCATTGTCAGGAGGAGAGAATTTCATAATCACCGTGATTGGGTAGTGTTAACACATCTGGAAGATGAAACTTTGCAGCTGTATTTAAGACTGGGATCCTGGTAGCCATGCTGCTATAGACACATTTTTTAGGTGACAGGTGTGTTTGACTTTTGATCTTTGTTATGTGGTAAAGTGCTGAATACAAAATCTTATTCTATAGTTTTTATTCAAAATCATATACTTGACACATAAAGATCACTCTTCTTCAATCACAAGAATGGATGCAGCTTGCACAATATGGATTCAATTGTCCATAATTTAGACAATAGTTTATTGATGCTTCTTTGAAGAGCCAGTACAGGTATGATAGACCATTTGGCATATTTCTGCATTTTAACAATTCTGTGATTCTAAGTTTCTGGGGCTCCACCTTCCTACTCAATAAACAGTGTTTGATGTTAGCTCAGCATCTATTCAGATCACGGCTTATACTGAGTTATGTATATTCCTGAGATTCAAGCTCTTGATTAATTTCTGGTACTTTGGAATCCAACTGAAGAAATAAAATGGAAAGGCGTTGAGAACAGACACATGTTGGCTTTGCTGAGCTGTTGTCACTTGTGCAGTATGTGCTTTGATGTAGGTTTAGCTCAGACCGGGTCAGTGTGGAACTCCCCATGCTGAATTCCTTGACTCAGAGAGAATGGAGTTATAAACCTGCAGGGTTAACGCGTTTTGTTGAGATAGGAAGGAATTCAGATGAACCTGTCAATGCATTTGTTTTCAGCTCCATAAAAACATTATTTCAATCCCTATATGATTCAACAATGGATCCTGAAGACTTTCTTTGTTTGGAAGTTTTTTAAAAAAAAAATCTCCTTAAGTTCCCAGCTACTTGATGTAGAGAATGTTTCAATATCTAGACTTGGTGGGATGGAGGGGATGGGGGAAGATGGCAGGAAGAGGATATCCAGCAAGATCCAATCAATTTTCTCACTCTATCTACCCCATTCCCAAGGCACCTGTATTGATTGTAAGTTTATTGTCAGTTTGAAGCTTTGAGAGTTAGTAGGTGGCAGAACATCCTCTAAAGTACACCTAATTCTGAGATCACACAAGATTTTCTGACAAAAAGCACATGCTTTTTCTGCTTTGCCACTCCACAATAACATAGCTGCAGGCCATTTAGCACATTAGCTCTGCTTTGCCATTCAATGAGATCATGGTTGATCTAATAATCCTCAAACCCACTTTCCAGCCTTCTCCCCAGAACCTCTTGATTGTCTTATTGATTAAAAATCTATCTTAGCCCTGAGTATGCTTAATGACCCAACCTCGACAGCCCTACACAGTAAAGAACTCCACAGATTCACTACCCTCAGAGAAGAAATCCCTCCTCATCTCGGTCTCAAATGGATGACCCTTTGTTATGAAATGACGTGGTCTGGTCCTCAACTCCCCCACAATGGGAAACAACCTCTCCACACCCACCCTGTCCAGTCCTCCAAGGATGTTGTACATTTCAATAAAGTCGACTCTCATTCTTCTAAACTCCAGTGAGTCCAGGCCCAACCTACTTAACCCTTCCTCATAAGACAGTCCACCCATACCTGGGATCAGCCAAGTGAACCTTCTCTGGACTGCATCCAATGTGAGAATATCGTTCCTTGGATAAGGGGTCCAAAACTGCGCACAGTATTCCAACTGCGGTCTGACAAGTGCCTTGTATAGTTTCAGCAAACTCTCCTTTACTTTTATACTCCATTCCCATTGAAATAAAGGCCAACATTCCATTTTCCTTTGCTATTACCAACTGAAGTTCACAGAATCACAGAATCACAGAATCCCTACAGTGTGGAAACAGGCTCTTTGGCCCAACAAGTTCACACCAACCCTCAGAGCATCTCACCCAGAACCATTGCCCTAATCTAGGCATCCCTGAACACTACAGGCAATTTAGCATGGCCAATCCACCTAGCCTGCACATCTTTGGACTGTGGGAGGAAACCAGAGCACCCGAAGGAAACCCACGCAGACACGGGGAGAATGTGCAAACTCCACACATATAGTCGCCCGAGGGTGGAGTCAAACCCAGGTCCCTGGTGCTGTGAGGCAGCAGTGCTAACCACTGAGCCACCGTGCTGCCCCAATTTGAACGCTAGCTTTTTGCGATTCATGTATGAGGACTCCCAAATCCCTCCGTTTTAGCTTTCTGCAGTCTTTCTTCATTTAAATATGATTCAGCTTCTCTGTTCTTCCTGTTAAAGTGCATAACCTCACATTACCTAGCATTATGTTCCATCTACTTAGTTTTTGCCCACTTGCTTAATCTATCTGTATCCCTCTGCAGACTGTGTCATTCTCGCTACTCACCTTCCCATCTACTTTTGTGTCATTGTAAACTTGGCAATAGTACATTCTCAGATTGTTTCTACTGAGATCCCACAGTCGTCGCAAAATTCATCTTCCACACAGACAGCATTACACACACCCACAGGAAGCAGATTGTACAGAGCTGAATTGGACACACAAGATTCCTTTTTAAGTAGCAACTGACACAGAGAAAGCTGGCTATTATTTGAATAAACAGCCCGTCAAAGTAAGTTTTTTCTGGTACTTTGGAATCCAACTCAAGAAATAAAATGGAAAGGCGTTCAGAACAGACACATGTTGGCTTTGCTGAGCTGTTGTAACTGTGCAGTAGTTCTTTCGATGCAGGTTTTAGCTCAGACTGAACAAAAAACAGAAGTTGCTGGAAAAACTCAGAAGGTCTGGCAGAACTTCTGAGGAAGGGTCACAGACTCGAAGCGTTAACTCCGATTTTCTTCACAGATGCTGCCAGATGTGCTGAGCTTTTCCAGCAACTTCTGTTTTTGTTCCTGATTTACAGCATCCACAGTTCTTTGGGTTTTTATTTAGCTCAGACCGGGTCAGTGTGGAACTCCCCATGCTGAATTCCCTGAATCAGAGAGAACAGAGTTGTAAATCCATATCATTAATGCTGTTGTTGAGATAGGAAGGAATTCAGATGAACCTGTCAATGCATTTGTTTTCAGTGCCATAGAAAACATTATTTCAAATCCTATATAGAGCCTAAAGATTCGAATGAAGATATTGAATGAACAGATTTTTGGTCTATGCCTGAACACCCACACTTCCCCAAAACCGCATGATTTCTTCTCGATCCCTATTCAAATGGGGAAGAGCAACACTCTACCACAGACTCTAACTTTGTGAAGTGACAATACGGATTGGGATCCCGATATTAAAATAATTCCTTTCACCCCCAATCCTGCAAGACTTGTAATAGATTCATGTTGAATCCAGATTGGTGAACAGAATATTCTCTGGACATAGCTTCACTGTGTTTTAAATGCATTTAAATCCAAGTTTCATATTTAATAAACATGCACAGTGCAGAGTTTTGACTTCATTTGATCCCAACATTAAGGTGCCACCCAAAACTCAAATCCTGACAAGTTATTCTCCCCAGTGTATTGAAAAATCAGACTCAGTCAAGTATATGGCATTTCAGGGAAATCACTGTTTCTGCTTTTTTTCCCAATATCTCTGTTTAAAGATATGTCACCAGTGACCATTATGACACTGTACTAATTAATCAGGAGTTACACAAGGTTTCACAAGACTTCAAAATTCAGTGCCTTTTATGATATTGTTAACATGAAAGTTAGTCTAAATTGACAATTGCATCCCATTCGGAACCTCTCAATGTCAGTCCATTAATAAGTATCAAGGTCCTCTATCACACAAAACAGCTATGGACACAGAACTCAACAAACCCACATGAAATAACAGCACCCAACAGGCTGTTGTGTTTGAATGGTCCAAATATCATAAACCTGCTGAGGAAACTGAACCAGCTGAGTCATGAAATCTCTTCTGGGTACAACCCGATTCTCTAACAAAGCCATCTTTGTTGATTCAAATAATTCATGGTCACAATTTTCACAATACTGAAGGAAATTGACATAAGTGGCATGGGCAAATTGTTCATTCTATCAAAGAATGAAAAGATGATGACGTATCAGTTACAAATTAACACTGAGAGGATTTTTTTTGCACAAAGGGTACGAGACTTGTGAAAATTGTATCAGTGAATACTAATGAAAGTCATAATAAAAATGAATTAAGACAAAAAGTGCTGGAGAAAACCCTCAAATCTGGCAGACTATGTGGCAAGAGAAACCAAGTTAACATTTTGCTTCTGATATGACGGCTATTCAGAGTTCTGAAGAAGAGTCATATCAGACTCAAAATGTTAACTCTGCTTCTCTGTCCACAGATGCTGCAAAATCTGGTGAGGTTCTCCAGCAATTTCAGTTTTTATTTCGGATCTCCAACATCTGTTGTGTTTCACTTTTATAATAGTAAAAATGAGTTAATTAGGCAATGAGCTCCGTGGAGTACAATATTCTTGCAACTCAGTCACAGACACATGGAAAATTGATGTTGCTCATTTGGTCATCTTCTGAACCACACACAATATTGAGTTGTGTTAAAGGTGTAGCAGTGGGTGCGAGGGCAGATATCACTTGCTAGACCACAAACAGAGTTCTAAGAAATTCCTCTCTGTCCCTGAAGTTGAATGTGAAAGAGTCTCAGGAGATCACAGTGACCCTGAGGTACATTACCAAACATCTCAACTACTTGCAGTACATATAAAACATTTTATGACTGTTTTGGGGTTATTTTCTCTACTCTGACGGAAATAAAATCTTTCACAAGCACCTGTAGGTCCTTGATGTCAGTGATATTATCTGAAAGAGGTTTTAAGAGTTGGGTTCCCTCAAAATGGAATTTTAAATAGTGAGCTGTTATTCCAGTAATTTCCATTTGCCCAACATTTTAAAACGTAGGATATTTCTAAATACAGGCATTTTCCTGTTAATGAATTATTTAGTTTGGGTTCCTAAACAAAGTTATGAGTTCTGATTGATCAGATCTATGTTCATGGTCAGTGCTTTTAGAGAATTTGTGACTCAAGCCTGGATGGAGATGCACAGATCAAGTCTCTGAATTTATTATTTGAAACTAGGGGCTTTGTGACTATGTAACAAGAAGGTCCAATAGGAAACATTCAGTCATAAAACAGCCCCATAAATTTTCAAAAACATAAACCTTAATCTGTACAGAGTATATGGAAAACATTTGAGAATACCAGATTTTCTTGTGGTCGCTGAGTGGGAATCTGTCTTCAATGCTATGACAATGAGCAACCAAAATACTGGAACATAAAACAAAAATACTGCAGCCTGCATAAAGTTCTTTTAACATGTAAAGAGAACAATTGATTTACTGAATTATAGCTGTCACAAAGGGACCAAGAGTAGGATTGTGACATATTGCCAAATGTAATTATGTTGACACCCTGGTGCTGTACTTCTGCTGTCAGCAGTGCCCATCTGCCTGGTATTTCCTCACTTGCTGCTCATATAAATATTTACCATTGCTATGAAGGTTTCCAACTGAGGGTTTGTGCTACACAACATCTTGTGAGCAACACTTTCTCAACTAGGACAGGAGCAAATACCAAAGCAATCAAAATTATTCCTACCTTTTGGCAGTGGGGAAATATCTGGAACATGAGAATCCGTCCCAGGCACAGTAGGGGTCCCTGGCAAGGCAACACTCTGCACATGCCTTTCCATAAACATCACATCGATGTAAGGGGAGCTGTGAGACTCCAAACGCCGAGCCAACATACAGTTGTTGCTGAAAACAAAAGAAGTAATATTGGCGTGAGAGATAATTGCAGGGGTACAGTGGAAAGAGAATGAGAGCTGAGCAGGAAATATTAACATCTCATCTCTGCTTGCTTTTGGATTAGCAACAAGAAAATCAAAAGCCAAGATGACCCTGTCAGTCATCACTGCCACGAGAGTTTCAAATCAATTTACACTGACACAGAGAATAAAGTTACAAAAATCAGTTATTAACTTTATGTTCAACATGACCATTCTGTTACCTTCCTTATTTGCTTATGTCACCATAGTTCCCTTTAATCAGTCAGCCGTGATAAGAACATGAGGAATAAAACTTGAAGGAACTGGATTAATTTCAAAAAATCAGCCTAGGGCCATGTTCCATGAATCATCTTTCATTCAGATTCAGGGAATGAAGGCATCACTGTCTGGGTCCAGCATTTACTGACTGTCCCCAGTCGCCTTGAGAAGGTGGTGGTGAGCTGCCTTCTTGAACCACTGCAGCCCATGTGCTGGGCGTAGACCCACAATGCCCTGATGGAGGGAATTCCAAGATTTTGACCCAGTGACACTGAAGGTATAGCAATACATCCTGAGTCAGGATGGTGAATATTTTGAAGAGGATTTGCAAGTGGAAAGGTTTCCATATATTTGCTGCTTTAGTGCATCTAAATGGAAGAGATCTTGGATTTAGAAGGTGCTGCTTGAAGGAGTTAAGGTGAATTTCTGCAATGCACAGCTGGTACACACTGCTGCTACTGAGCGTCAGTGATGGAGGGAATGGATTCTTGTGAATGTGGTGCCAATCAAATGGGCTGCTTTATTCTGGATGGTGTCAGGCTTCTTGATGTTACAACTGCACCCATCCAGGCAAATGGGGAGTCCATCACACTCCCGACTTGTGCCTGGTAAATGGTCAACAGTTTCTGGGGAATCAGGAGATAAGCTACTCACTGCAGAAATCCTAGCTTCTCGCCTGCTGTTGTAGCCCCTGTATTTATATGCCTAGTCCAGTTTAGTTTCTGGTTAATGGTGGCACCAAGGATGTTGGCAATGGGGGAATTCAATAATGGTAATGCCATTTGGTTGTCAAGGGGTGATGGTTAGATTCTGTCTTGTTGGAGATTATCATTGCATGGCATTTGTGTGAATATTACTTGTCATTTGTCAGCCAAAGCCTGGATATTGTCCAGATCTTGTTGAATTTGGAAATGAACTGCTTCAGGATCTGAGGAGTCATGAATGGTGCTAAAAATTATACAAATCATCAGCAAACATCTCTACTTCACACCTAATGATGGAGGGAAGGTCATTGATGAAAGAGCTGAAGACACTACTCTGAGGAACTCCTGCAGAGATGTCCTGGAGCAGTGATGACTGACCTCCAACAAACACAACCATCTTCCTTTTGGCCACATATGAATTCAACCAGGGGAAAGTTTGCCCCCTGATATCAATTGATTCCAGTTTTGCTAGGGCTCCTTGATGCCACACTCGGTCAAATGCAGCCTTGATGTCAGGGGCTATCACCTCTGGATTTCAGCTGTTTTGTCCGTGTTTGAACCAAGGCTGTAATGAGGTCAGGAGCTGAGTGGCCCTGGCAGAACCCAAACTGGGCGTCACTGAGCAGGTTATTGCTGAGCAGGTGCTGCTTGATAGCGCTGTTGATGACACCATCCATCACTTTACTGATGATCGAGAGGAGACTGATGGGGCGGTAATTGGCCGAGTTGGATTTGTCCTGATTTTTGTGTATAGGACATACTTGGGCAATTTTCCACATTGTCGGGTAGATACCAGTGTTGTAACTGTAACTGATCGCTCAACTTGATTCTCTATACCTCTACCCTGTTCTTTTCCTAATTATTAAAATATTTTACATGCTGCTCATTATCTCCAATATCACAGCTTTGTCATGACCCTAACTGATCTTTTTGTATTCTATCCCTGATGAATTTCAGTGATAATACTTTTTCCATCTTTAAATATTATCCCTTTGAAACTGCTGCACATTCCTTACAATCTTTTGCTTTTTGTATCTCTTCCCATTTCCACACATTTTCAAAATTCCTAAACACAGCTGATCGAAAATGATGTTTTTCAAATTGCTTTCTTTTTGTTTTCTAGCCTGAATGACAGAAGACAATGGTCGCCTGACCTCAATTGTCCTCTTTGTTCTACTTTATCAGTCATTCAGTCCTCATTAATTCGAAATAAATCCTTTATATACATTGCCCCTTGTGAGCTCCTTAATGTTTTGCTCTCAAAATGAGTGCCTCATGAAAACAATTTCAATGGACAGGCAGTCCCCGCTGTGTGCTCCTGGCAAGGTAAAGATCATTCAAAATTCCTCAGGATTATTCAATACTCCTCAACAGCATTAACTCTCATAAAACATCCATCAGACGACCTTTTGCTATTGTCAAACCCCTAACACATTCCCAATTGTGAGATTTTCTGCTTTCTTGACCTTTAGTGCTGTTCAAGGAGACTCCAAGTATGATTCTGAATTTCAAACCCATTTCCATATAATCATCCTGCAGGTACTTCTAAAAAATCATGTCACACGCCAACAGAAAAGCATTAGAATTTGTAGCAGAAGGCCATTTATCCATCACTCCTCTGCTATTTAAAACCAGGACTGGTCTCATTATTGTCCCATTTCTACTTTCCAGTCCATCTCCCAAAGCACTCAATTCCCATGTTGTGCACAAATCTGTCTGAGCTGCGACTACAGCAGTCTGTGCTGCTCTTCATAAAGAGGAGGGGAGGTGGTTAGCAGGGGATTGATAGAAGTTTTCAGTATCCTGAGAGGTTGGGGCAGAGTAGATAGGGAGAGGCTGTTGCTGCTTGTGAAAGGATTGAGGACCAGGTGACACAGTTTTAAAGAGTTGGGCAAAACAAGCAAATGGGAGGTGGGATGAAGCTTTCTCACAAAGTGAGGAGTTAGGGTCTGGAATGTACTGCATGGAAATGTGGCAAATAGAAACAATATGCAGCATTATGCGGAAAAGGCAGGAGACTGACAATCAGTCAAAAAGCTCAGATAGCCAGTGGGAACATTGGAGATACAATGAGCCAAATGTCCTCATTCTGTATTGGAGAAATCCTGTGAAGAGAAATCCACAGACTGATGATCCTCTGAACAAATCTGGTTGATTTTTAACCAGTCTCCTTGTTCACGTCTATCCCGATTGTTTGGGGGTGGTGGTGAGGCGGTGAGCATCGTCTCAGTAACCGCCCTATCAAAGGATCTTATATGTTTCAATAAGCTCACCATACATTCTTCTGAACTTAATTGGATATGGACTCAACCTTCTTCGTACCAGGGATCAGTTGAGTGAATCAATATGGAGACCAAAACTGTACACAGTATTCAGATGCCATCTGACTAAGAATCTGTACAATTGTAATAATTTCTTTTATGTTCCATTCTTCTTGCAGTAAACATTACCTTTCCTTCGCAATTACTTGCTGTACCTGTATACTGACCCTTCTTGTGTTCAGAAACCCAGAGTCCTCTGACTGGTGGAGATCTGCAATCTCTCTATATTTAAATATTGTATATCTTTCCTACTCTTTCTGCTATATTTTGCACATGATAATCCAACTGACAAATTTTTACTCACTCACTTAACCTAACTATATCCCTTTGTTGACTCTTTATACAATTGACAGATTACTTTGAGTTATCAGTGAATTTAGCTCCAATACATTTGGCCCTTTCATCCATAGATTAATATCATTAATAAGTAGTTAACAATCCGATACTCTCCACATGTCATAGCTTGCAATACCAGAATAAACCAATTGGATAGAATCTGTATTGGGGCATGAGCCTCTGGGCTTGAGAGAGAAATGTGGCTGGATCACGTGAGAGGTCCGGTGAGGGTTTCTCTCATTGAGCAAAGGACAGAGATGAACAAAGAACAGTGCAGCACAGGAACAGGCCCTTCAGCCCTCCAAGCCTGCGCTGGCACATTTTGCCCTTCCATGCTAAACTGTCTTTACTTACAGGATCTGTATCCCTCTATTCCTTTCCTATTCATGTATTCATCCAGGTGTTTCTTGAATGCTGCTACTGTGCCTGCTTCCACCACCTCCTCTGGCAGCGTGTTCCATGCACTCACCACCCTTTGTGTGAAAAACGTGCCTCGCACATCTCTTTTAAACCCCTCCCCCCACTCCGCCCGCACCTTGAACCTGTGTCTCCTAGTAATTGACCCCTCCAGCCTGGGAAAAAGCCCCATACTTTCCACTCTATCCATGCCATTCACAGTCTTATAAACTTCTATTAGGTAGCTCCTCAACCTCCTGCGTTGCAGTGAAAACAAACCTAGTCTATCCAAATAAAAACCGAAAGAACTGCGGATGCCGTAAATCAGGAACAAAACCAAAGTTGCTGGTAAAGCTCAGCAGGTCTGGCAGCATTTGTGAAGGAATAAACAGAGTTAAAGTTTCGGGTCTGGTGACCCTTCCTCAGAACTCATCAGTTCTGAGGAAGGGTCAGCGGACCCGAAACGTTAACTCTGTTTATTCCTTCACAAACGCTGCCAGACCTGCTGAGCTTTTCCAGCAACTTTGGTTTTGTTCCTAGTCTATCCAACCTTTCTTCATAGCTAAAATCTCCCATTTCAGGCAACATCCTGGTAAACGTTCTCTGTACCCTCTCCAAAGCATCCATATCCTTCTGGTAGTGTGGTGACCAGAACAGTATGCAATATTCCAAGTGTGGTCTAACCAAAGTACTATAAAGCTACAGCATAACGAGACTATTCTTAAACTCAATGCCCCTTTCAATGAAGGCATGTATGCCATAGGCCTTTTTTAACTACCTTATCTACCTGTGCTGCCACCTTCAGTGATCTGTGGGCCTGCACACCCAGATCCCTCTGCATATCAATACTCCTAAGGGTTCTGCCATTCGCTGTATAATTTCAACCAGTACTTGACCTTCCAAAATGCATCATCTCATATTTGTCCAGATCAAAATCCATCTGCCATTTTTCTGCCCATGCCTCCAACTGATCTATATCCTGCTGTATCCTCTGATAATCCTCCTCATTATCTGCAACTCCACCAATCTTTGTGTCATCCACAAACTTACTAATTAGACCAGCTACATTTCCTCCAAATCATTTATATAGATCACACACAGCAGAGATTCCAGCACTGATCCCTGTGGAACACCACTAGTCACAACCCTCCATTCTAAAAAGCATCCTTCCACCGCTACCCTTGGTGTCCTATGACTAAACCAGTTTTGTATCCACCTCACCAGCTCACCCCTGATACCATGTGACTCCACCTTTTGTACCAGTCCGCCATGAGATAACTTGTCAAAGGCTTTACTTATTGTTGGGAGCAACTCGCTGCGTCTTTTAACTAAATGATATTCTTGCCTATTAAGGAGGATTATTGTTTATTAATTACCTTATTAACTGCACATCTCACCTCATTAATACGCATCTTCCCATCTTACAACTGGTTGTGGGTAAACTACACATTAAGAATTCCCAACATGGCAATCAAAGTGGCTCCCTGGCAACTTCAGCTCACTGCTGGCTGTGAGGAGCCTCCAAGTTGGACACTGGGTACCAATGTCTCAGGGCACTTTCCATTGGCACTAGCCATAGGCACCCAATTTCTCTGGACAGTGGCATCTGACATGTGCCAGCCTCGAAGAACCACCATGATACATCTCAGATCCATTACAGTTTTCCCATGGCTAACCCACCTAACCTGGGAGGGAGGGAGGATTGTACAGTGGATGTGAAAATGGTAGAGCATGAGCCTTGGTGGGAGGTGGATGCAGTAGCAGAGAGAGAGAGTGAGTGTGAAGTATCAGAGAGAAAATGGTGGCACTTAGGCTGGTTGAGTGGAGAAGGTCATTAACCTACATCCTACAGGGAACTATCCCGGGAAGATCTGGAATTACAGTGCTTGTCCGGGTGCACACTAGAATTTTAATGTAGTGCAGACAGAGGGGATGCTGGTCCATTCTGGGACTTTCCAGCAGTGGCCAGTTGTTCTAAGAACGGAGAGTGGTGGAATCTCACAGGAGGACAGCCATCAGGTCAGGGTAGGTAGTTAATAACATGAGTTTGCTAAGATATAGTGAGCGATCTCATGGGGCATTGCAGAGAGATACCATCCATGAAACTTGACAAAACTGACACTTCAGCAAATAAATGTAAGATTCAGACGGTGTATCCTAACCCTCTGCTTCCAGTTAATTAAACAATCCTCTGCTCAGGTGAATATGTAACTGCCTACCATAAGATCCTATTTTATGTTTTGACCTTTGATGTCGTATCTTACCAAAAGTCTTTTGAATATCTAAGCCCATCATATCCACGAGATCATCTTTCTCCATGTTGTTTACTTCTTTCTCAAAATACTCTAACATGTTCTTCATGTCAATCCTGTAGATCATATAGCAAAGCCTGAATTCCTCTAAACTTGCAGTCTGAGGCCAAGCCAGCGCACATGACTGTTTGAAGAGATTTTCAATAGTGAACCCTAATGCATTGATAATAAAGTGCCTAAATTATCTGAAACATGGAAACCTAAGAAAAAATGTGAACATATTTCAGAAAATCTGCCATTACTGAGAACTTGATTAACGACTTCAGTATTTTACTTATTAAGGCAATATATAAATGCAGATATAACAGTGTGGAGCTAGAGGAACACAGCAGGCCCCCTGACCCAAAACGGCAACTTTCCTGCTCCTCTGATGCTGCCTGGCCTGCTGTGTTCCTCCAGTTCCATACTGTGTTATCTCTGACTCCAGTATCAGCAGTTCTTACTACCTCTAAATATATAAATGCAGGTTGTTGTTGCATATGCCAGGGCTGTGGGCTGTGTAATATTGTCTGTAATCTGAGCTGCGCTGTACCTGAGTATCCATTAACCTCTTCCTTCCAAGTGGAGAGGATGTTACATTTTCTGCCAGGTTTATCTACCTCCGTTCATTGAACGGCCCGTTAACAGCCGAGTGAAGGTGAGGTAGATTCCTGCCTCAGAATCAGAAGTACTGCCAGCTAGCTTTTGGAGCATTCCACCTGTTTACTGTACAATATCAAACTAAATCTCACCTGTTTTGTAGAAATTTTTAGTGTTGTGATAGGTGTTGGCTCCTGTAAGATAAAAATGAAAACACCACTGGTTTGTGCTTTTAGCTCATTATAAAAATTTGAAATATCACAGTCATTGCATATTGTAATATCTATTGACCTCACGGGGACAATTTAATAGTTCAGATCTAAGAAAGAAAAGCAAAATGTCCATCAGTTAAATGTTTGTCCAATCATGCAAGTAACATTTTGTTGCTGACATTTTGTTGACATTTAGATTAATAACATTGGAAATTCAATCTTCAGATGCTTAAAGATTCCCAGTTATTTATAGTTTAATAGCATAATGCTCATTTCAGCAACAGAAAGGTTGCTGTTCCTTCAAATTCATTTCTGGAAGTTTAACGATGCAGTTACCCATTGAACATTTTTCGCTGAATTTCTGTTTTGGGTCTAATTGGGATATTGCTTGGTTCAAGCTGCACCTCAAGTTCCTACAAAAGTAATCTTGCATTTTCACAAAGGTAATAATACACACTCATGGAATTAGCAAATGTAGCACAATGATGGGCTGAAGAGCCTCTTTCCATGCTGTAAAAGCTTATAGCTATTTCTTTCTTTCCATTAAAAGAGTACACTTTGTATTTAAAAGTGGTAACCTAAAGCTTTACTAATAGAGCTAAAAATTAGACTTTTACAATGAAAATAAGCATTTTTAATGAGTGTAATCCTCTGCCCATTCAAAGTTAAAAAGTCACAGAAAACCGCTTTTCAAAAAATCATACAGAACCATTTAATAGTTTCATTGGTGTGCTCTGTCAATTAAATATTTGATGACATGAAAAATCTTTTCAAAAAGTTTTCCAATCAATACTTCTCTATTGAGAAAAATAAACTCAATTTGACGTTTCTCCAGTGTGATTGACAGAATGCAGTGATATTGATCTCAGGATATAGCCACTCATCCACGTGTGGCCTATTTTAGGCAAATTGAATCATGAACCAGCAAAACAGATCACAGAAAACGTGATTGTGAGAAGTCATGGGTTTTCCTCACCAATGTATTACATTCCTTGAATTTGCGTGCTGCCTTGGCATCTTCTGCCAGATTTCAGTGGAACCTCAGCATAAAACTATCAGCAGTGAACAGAAAGCTCCCCTCATGCAGTACTTTGAAACAATTTCTCCTTCCACACCATTCTGTGTTGTAGAGTTTTAACAGGAGGCTCGTGCCTGTCAAGTGCAGTTTTATCCCTAATTGGTGAAAAATCAAATCTGGTTTAAACACCAGGCATTCATCCAATTTCTTCAGTTCCCAGTCACAAATGTTTTTGTCAATGTGAGGACTTGGTCATTAAACTTAAGCCAAAATTCAAACACAGCACAAATCCTCATGAGCGGTACATGTGAAGCTAAGGAATGTACTGTAATTTCCTATTGATCCTTTATACAAGTAACCTTCCTCACTTCTGTATATTTAAACAAAAGACTTTTTAAGTCTAACTATATTGCCTGCATTTTTCCAATTCCTTTCTATAAAACAGAAATCTGTAAATAATCTATTTATCTAAAATTAATTTGCCTTATCACAGAAAGTGATTGTAATGTTTTTCTCCATGAATGTCAGATTGTATAAGCATTTGTGGATCCAGGGATAACTACAGTTTTCATTGAATCACTCACATCTGTTGATGACAATGAGACTCATTAAATCTTAAGCATGCATCAGATAATCAGAAATCAGCTGGAGATCAGAAAAGTCAAGTTGTGAATAAGAATCAGATATTACCAGCTACCGCGATTGTAACGAATGCCAGTCATTCTGTCATGGTTTGTGTGGCCTCCTTGAGGAATACTGTAAATGGCAGAGCTGTGATGATAGGTGGATTGCTAGCATTTTTTGCAAGAGAAAGCTTTTGGTTGATTAGAAAAATAAGAACTCTCACCCTCAACACTGCCAATTCCTCAAGTAAAACCTCCTCAAGGTCGTGCCAAGTCTCCCGGGGAATAGAGACCACCTTCAGAACTGTCCCCACATCTTAAAGGAATGATGTAGAAAACACAGATTAATTTATTATTCTGTCTGCATTTTATATTAGACATTATCTTAACGTCTGACAGAGATTGATGAAGGAGGTTCATTACGATATACCAAATGCGTTTGTTACACTTAAAATCCATAGCAATTTCCCTCAAATATGTACATCGTTGTTTTATTTCCAGAAATGCTTTTCTCAACATTCTGCTAGTCACTGTGAGAATCAAACTGTTGCACATTCTCTTTAACTTAAAAATAATGCAGCAACATAAATGGATAATTCTCCTTTTCCTCTGTGGTAGGGTGATTTATCATTGTTCCAAGGCTTCCGATGAGGTTAGGCTCAATTCACTGCAGGCTGGAGAATGAGTTCAATATTGACTCCAATTCTCCAATCCTCCATCCATTCAATCATTCTAATAAGTTCCTTATGTCATGTCACTGATGGAAGTATAGAAGGAGTGTGACAATAAATGCCAGAAATGAATTCTCGTGCTGAAGTTTACTATCAATTCAAAGTCATGTTTGCAGTGAGGGTTGAACACTCAATCTTCTACTTTGGTAAGAATGGAATGAACTGAAACAACTAGGGGGTGGAAGAGGGAAAATCAAAATATTAGATGAGTCACGATCAGCCTTGTTTAACACCCCGCTGCTGAGGAGGATGCAATGTGTGATTAATTTGTGCTGTTCTTTCCAATGTAGGTACCACACCAAAACAGCACACGCAGCATTGAGAAACTTAACACTTATCAAATTGAATTTTATAGTCCAGTGATCCAAGAGATTTTTTTAATCTTTCTTCCTTCCTTCCCATGAAGATAGCATTTAATTCCACCAGCATTATTCAATGTAGGCATTACCTACACTTGAACCCAGAATGAAAGTCAGCAGACAATGTTGTTGTAGGAAAATCCCAGTTAAGTCTGACCTCACATTCATTTGTGTATGTGCCACAGCAGGATTGAATGGTAAATGACCAAGAGCACTGAAATCCAGTTAACCTTCCTCTGCACTTACCAGGCTAGCCCAACCATAAAACTCTCGACTTCCACTCTGAGTGAGAATCATACCAGTTTGTTTGTACACCTTCACACTGCCCAGCCCTTGTCCAAAAAAGATATTGAGGACTGAAATTATTTGCATCTCAAAAGGCTTCTAAGAGCTGACCCAAGTCCATCCCTGCACATTTATGGGTCTCTGTTTATAAGCTTGTTTCATATAATAGCCATTTTATAAAACAGTTTAATGAGGATATGGTCTGAAGGGAATAGATTGTTATTTGCATTTTCTAAACTAAAAGTAGAAAATGAGTTTAAAAAGAAAGGAATGAATCTTTAAAGTATAATTGATGTGTTAATTAACGCAAGTTTTCTTTGAAGGTATTTCAACCTGCCCAAAGTGAAAAGATGAGTCTTTTCAGATTAATTCTTTTGGATAATCTCACGTTTATTTTTATGAAATGAATTATTTTACCTCAAAGAAACATTATTTCTAGTTAAGAGTTTGACACCAGAAATATTGTACCTCCCCTGTGTTAAAAAATCATCTGGACAGCGTTATTCAAATTAAGAAAAGTACAAATGTATTGTGTACTTTTAACTGAAAGTCTGGTCCTTCCTTTAATCTTCAGGAATAATTGTTCAATTTGATTCATCATTAAGATTTTTCAATAGTGTGAGATCAGGGAAAGAGTGTCGAGCCTCAAGTCAAGTTCAGAAGAACTATTTAAACTGTTGGCAGACAGCCATCTCCTGATACCAAAGCTGCATATGTTAAAGATTTTACATTGACAAGTTCTCTTTAGCACTGCACACATTTTCGAACACAATGCCTAAGGTCATTTTTGCTCTGATCTCACCTCTAGGTTGGCTGTAAGATTGCATTCTTGATTATTTTTAAATGCAGTGACTTCACCTTCAACACTAAGCTCACTGAATTGTCCCTGTTCATTGTATCACAGTTGTGCAGATGGTTTTGATGGAATTTACTATTTAATGGCTTTGTACATGCAAACTGAGCTGGAATTTTGGTGTTGCATCACTTTGTATGATATGTAGAATTATATAATCAAGCTTTTATTAAATAATCAAGTTAAGACCAACTAATCAATTCAGACAGATCATAAACTCTCAGAATGCAGTTTGAGCAGTTTATCACAGCAAGCTGAGCAGTTTGTGGTACAATAGTACTGTCCCTGCCTCCACACGAGAAGATCTAGGTTCAATGTGCCATGCAAACTGCCAAAAAGGTTAATTTTAAAAGAAATTCTAACAATACCTGAACATTAATATCTGTTTCAAGTTACACTTGAATGCTTTATGTTGTAATGCATCTCTTGTGAAATCAGTGGGAGTTTGATTCTGTTTTGAGGGGCTGGATCTACCAACCAGTGAGCTCCATGTACTTTTAATGACATTTTATGCCCAAAGTCTGGTCTGGCAGCACTGGCATGTACAGGGCACTCCACTAGGTAGCTCATATTGCTTACTGTGGATATCCTGCAAATTACAAGACAATTGCACAACTTTCTATCCAGGCTGTGCAGGGGATAAGTGCTCAATAGGGAGTATTTGATCAAATGATGTTTAACATTTTCATAATGAAATAAAATTTATCTGTTACAAATTCATGTTGCAGTGAAGCTTCAAAATCTAAACATGTCTTATGGGTAAAAGCTGAAATAGGAAATGTAAGTGTACTTTTCCAAACAGCTAAGTGAAATATGTTCAATTTTGTTACCTGTTCCAATGAACATGACATCATACTGGCCATCTTCAGCTTCCACTCGATCAACAGCTATCTGTGTGAATTGATAATCTACATCCGTCTTGATGACAATTGGACGATTATTGATAGGCAACACTGGATTGTACATGGCTGGGTGACTTCTAGCAAATGTAATTACATCATCAGGAAAGTCCTTTGTTGATTCAAGTCCTCCAAATGTTTTGCTAGGACACTTTAAAAGAACACATCAGTTGGGGGAAAATAATGTAAAGCTAAAATTGATGCCGTCAAAAGTATCAAATGTTTGTTCACAAACACAAACATACAAGCAAGGAACAACAGTAAGCCATTCGGCCCTTCAAGCCCACTCTTCCATTCAATAAGATTATGCCTGATCTGATTTTAACCTCAACTTTACATTCCTGCATATCCCCAATAATCTTTCATTCCCTTGGTAATGGAGAATCTATCTCTGCATAAAAACATTTAAAGACAGGGAAAGAAAGATCTGATTAAGAGAGAGGAAGAGAGATAGAAAAGTAAAGAAAAAAATTAAAATTCCAGCAATTATTAAGACCTAAGTTATGAGATGCCAGCCAAATTAATTTCAATAGTTATCAGTTAGTAGTAAAATAGTTACTATAATTAATAATAGGGACTTTTCAGTGCTGGAGAGGCTGACTAGCTAATGATTAACATTTATCCCAAATAGGGTATTTGGATTTAAATTGTCAATATTTCAGTGTAGGACAGAGGTCTGTAAGGGCACATGACGCAGAACGAAGAGAATTAGGACAATAATTCATAACTTTTTAAAACCACACAAGGCTGACCATTTTTTTACTGTTGCAGGAGCCATAACTTGAGGTGGAGCTAATGGTGGAAGAGTGGATTAATGTGTCTTTCTGTACATTGTTCTGAAGCTGCTATAGCATTTGGTCGTAATTATCAAGGAGCACCATGAACCATAGTCCTTGGAATGCTATTTATTGATTGCTTTGCAAGAACTCTTCATGGCAGACACTGGGCAGGATTGTAAAAAGTCAGATGAAAATGAATTACTTGTTTCTAAAGTAACCTTGGCACCTTGCACTTCATGAGGCTGAAAATATTTAATATTCTCGACAACACTTCCCAAAGTTTTCAGACACTGTTTCCAGCACTGATATGTTTAATTCTCTTGTGCTCGCATGCAATTGCTGAACATTTAAAATCACCTGATTGAACAATAAACCTGTCTTACAGATCAGTAACCTTTACAGTAGGCTGGAATGATAACACATTTTACTAACAATTATAGATTAAAATCACACCATGGAAAATTAATAAGGAGCATGCTAGCACGTCTTTCTGAGATTCATTCCTCACTGTTTTAAAAATAGTGGCAACCCACTTATTTTGAATAAATGTTTATCAAAACAACAGTTTCAAGAACGTTGCACAAATTCAGAAACAGATTAGGGAATATTTTATACCAATCACCATTGGGAATTTGGTGAATTTGGGAGCAATGTTGATTTAACTCTTGGGATTTCTGTATCTGTCTGTGCCATTCCTTCACTGTCACTGGATAAATGTCATGGAGCTTTCTTCCTAACAACACCATGGGTATCACATTCTCAAGCGACAATTAGGGAAATCTATTTCCTTATTTCAATCTCACTACACAGTAACTACACAATAACATCACAAGGAATTCCTATATGTCAATCATTCATGTTTCACAATGACAAGCAAGACTTTTGCATCAACTAACCACATGTTCCAAAATAGACTTTACAAGCTGCAGTTTGATTAATACTTTCTATTGTCAGTCAAGGCCTGGGGAAAGCATTTGAAAGCAATGAACACCTTGAAGTGATCAATAAGTGAGGAAGACAGACGGATATAAAATAGCACTGACATGGTGAGGGAATTTTCAGCACTTGTAGTAATAGATAGAAACAGGTGAGGAGAAAGAGAGTTAATTGACTTCTCATGTTCCCTCCCAAAGTGATCACACAAGAAGAGTGCCAAACAAAAGGAAAAGGAGCAGCAGAAGGAGGGAGTGAAGGCAGAGCAGGACAGTCATCACATTGATGTTTCTTCAGATATTACCATCTGATTCTCAGAAAAGAACAATCTGGGCATTTATGCATAACTTTGTGTGACAGATTACATTAAAGTAGCCAGTTTCTTAAAGATTGAAACCATTGTTTTGCAGTTGCTTATAGTGAGATATTGCTCACTGTGGTCACTTTCTCAATTGCTATGTAATAGGATCTGTCTCACTCCAAAGAACTACTAATTTTCCATTGAAGTGACTTAAATTTCAGTAGATCTCTGAGAAGATGTGAGATTGGGAATGACAAGCAGAAGAAAAATATTGATTAAGAGAGAGGTCAAGTTAACTGTAGACATGGATAAAAGAGGCCTGAGGGAACCTTACAGTCGAACAGATCTAGATAAGAAGCAAAGTAACATCAAACTGTATAGATGATATTAACAGAACATAAAAAAAAAGTAGAATCCCTACAGTCTGGAAGCAGGCCGTTCAGCCCATCGAATCCACACAGATCCTTTGAAGAACATCCCACACAGACCCACTCTCCCCATACTCCTGCATTTCCCACGGCTAAACCACCTAGCCTGCACATCTCTAGACACTATAGACAATTTAACATGGCCAATCCATCTAACCTGCACATCTTTGGACTGGGAAGAAAGTGGATACCCAGAGGAAACCCACGCAGACACGGGCGGAATATGTAAACTCCACACAGACAGTCTCACAAGGCTGGGGTCAAATCTGGTGTGAGGCAGCAGTGCTAAGCACTGAGCCACTGTGCTGTCTGTAGGGGAGTAAAAGGGGAGAAACAATAGAAGCAAGGAACAGAAGTGAAGAGGGATAAAATAAAAATGCAAAAGTGGAGGGAGTAGGGAATTTTAAAAAATGTAAACTAAATGTTGGGCCTTAATATATGTTTGAAAAATAAACATCTTTAAATCCCCTTCAATTGTGATGTTTAAGATTTAACACATCTTCATGAGATTGAATATTATACAATGGCTTTGCTGCAGAATAATTCATGCTGCTCCTTCTTAAAAGGTCTATTCAGATACAGGTTCAGTTTTGCACCAATTTGATAAACACTTACTGTTCCTGGGCGAGGATATGGAACCCTTCCTTGGAATGGCACCCACTGATAACTCGGGCCTTCTCTGTGGGCATATGGGCCCAAGAAGACTCTCCTCACATCAGACATACTGTACATGCACACAGCTGACCCCTTAAAGATGTTGCTATATAGAAAAAAAGTGGAAGTAATTAGTAAATCACCCAATTATGAGAAAATACAATGAGATTCATATCATTGAAAATATACTAACACTCAGAGAATGCTCATTTCCTTTCAGAACGCCCTGGCCATGATCTTAAGAGGGAAAGACACATATATCAAAGGTTGCTTTGACCAAAGGACCAGAAACTTACTTTAAAACTGAGATTAACAGTTGCCTGATTGAATGTGAGATAACCATGGATCTTCTATTGACCCCTTGGTCACAGCTCTGATCATGGCGTCCACCAACCATTTTTAAAAATGCTGATTTGTTGATGAAACTGCAAATGAAAGATTTTGGGCCTTTGAGTTTTGTAGAATTGGTCTGTAATAAACAACTGAGCTGTTCACACTCTTCCTGCCAGTACCTCATCAAGAGAAAACCTCCCAAACTAATGATGAGTTCACCACCAATGTCAAAAAGGAGTAACAGCAATAAGACTATCGGCATCTATATGATAATTTCGCAACATGTTTCCATCCTTGAAATGCTGTCACTTCTGAAATGTTGGGAGAAATGAGTAATAGATGGGCAGTACCATCTAACAGCAACATACTGATTGGTCCTGAACTTTGTTCTTGGGTGAAGTGCCCAGAGCTGGAAGAATTCCTGGCTCTGCAAACCCAATTTGGAAAAATCCCTGACTGTATTCACTATTTGCACTAGTTTGGCACTTTTTTACAGTTCTTAACTTGTTTGATGTTTCTTGGAATGCTTTACAGTTCCAAGGGTTTTATGCACCTTTAACACAATGGTTTCACTGTTAACACTCCCAAAGGATACTTCCTTCACCTGCCAAGGCTACACGAGCCTCCACCCATTAGGATATTTATCCCCATGCAACAACGAGGTCCACTCTCCACCCCAAAGACATCCTAGTCCCATATCCATAGGACAGCCTTACATCTCCAAAGGGGTATCCTGACTATCTAAGTATACTTGTAAAATCAGAACTCCTCATCACATCTAACGTGTTCCCTTTAGGTTCCATATTATGAGGAGCCAAAAATCCCACTTCAGAGGAGGCGACTGATGATTTAAATGGCCAGCTGCCTCAATAAAACACATGGACATGACCCAAATAGACTCCACCCCCAGCCACAGAGAGCTTCTTCATTATACTGGAAACATGGGCCATGGGTACCTGCAAACTCAGAGGAATGTTATAACTACATGAAGGAAAAAAGGAAGAAGATTTGGCTGGTTGTGTTGCAGACTACTTGTTGGTGAAGAATAACTTAATGCCACTTTTTGAATAAACTTCAGCTCCTATTTTGAATTTCTTTGGTGTTTCTGCTGCTGTAGCATCAGAACTTCATCAGAAGTTAACCCTGGTTACAGAGACAATGAGTTTGTGTACTTTAACACTATTGAACTGAGATAAATAGAGGTCTTTCTTCTCTTTAGATTTTTCACACCCAAAGCACTGTCTTCCTTACCTGGAAGTTGTAAAAATGCCATAGATGAAAGGATTCTTGGGATCTTTAGATTTCATGATGTAAATATCCTCTGAAAAAGAATAGCTTGTCATTTAGAGACATGGAGAATGTTTTGAAAGAAAGTGAATGATGATTTGTCATGGTATCTGTTTTCCTACTTACGTAGTTCATCAAAATGGGTATCGATGCCATTTGGTCCCGGTACTGCACAGATTAGACGGGCTTTAAGAAAAGTCACCCACTTATTGACAAGGCTTCGATGGCCACCAAAGTCATTCTGATGATAGAGTGAAGACCAGGTAATTAAATACAACAACCACAATGATGAGAGTGTATTTTGTTAATAGAGGAAGAAAGTTTAATGCAAGTATTTGTGATGAAACATCGTCTCTGTTTATCAGTAAAGCTGGAAATGCATGGGACCCAGCTCTACTGGTGTGAGTGAGATTTAACAGGGTCTGCTAATGTGATCTCACACTGTGCTAACTCCATCATTGCACACAGCTGTCACTGGGGGCTGGAAGCCTCTGTGATTCCCTTTAGAATGGAATGAAGTTTCTGCTGCTGCCCTTTTTCATCACAACCCTGACGTTAACGAATTCCAACAAAAATTCGTGGGCAATTGCACATCCAGACATTTCCAAATTTTGGTCTCTCATGATAATTTTAGCTCATTGTTGGTTTCATTTCCACGTGAAGCAATAGAGTTTCTACTCTGTCATACATTAAGTTCATAATACTATAGGATCATAAGCTACAGGAGCAGAATTAGACCATTGGGCCCATCGAGTCTGCTCCACCATTCAATCATGGCTGACATGTTTCTCAACCCCATTCTCCAGCCTTCTCCCTGTAACCTTTGATCTCCTTATTAATCAAGAACCTATATATCTCTGTCTTAAGTACACTCAATGACTTGACCTCCACAGCCCTCTGCAGCAATGAGTGCCACAGTTTCAATTGGTGACATATCCTCTGATAGGAGAGGAAATCACATTTGACTACTTTGGAATTTCGCTTTTATTTGGAGGCATTTCAGTGATGAGCGTGTGAAGTTTATCCTAATGTAGACCAAAGGTCTCAATCAAATCTGAGCTTTTGACCGGCTGAAGACTGATGTATAGTTCTGCAAGAACTGCCTATTGATCCTGCGTTGTAAGCAGGCCATTAGCATGCCTTTCAAATTGTGGATCAAGTTTTCATTGCCTTGATAAATTAACATCTCACTTTTCCCATAGCCTGTTGATATTGCATTTTTAAGTGTTAATCTAATTTCTCTTTGAGAGTCATTTAAAAAAAAATCACCTCACCTCCCCCTCTGGTTCTTTTGATAATTATCTTAAATCAGTGTTCTCTGCCGAGCAACCCAACTGGCACCAGAAAGAGTTTCTCTCTGTTTGCTATCAAAACCTCTCAATGTTTGACATCGGTGTTAAATATCTCCTGCATCTTTCCTGACATAAGGAGAACAAGATGTCCAGTCTCTCATTCCTGATATCATCACCATTCATATCAAATGCTGGTAACATCACGGACCAGACACTCCCAAAAATAGATGCTCCATTGCATAAGTAGTGTTTCCATAAGGTCAGCAATAATGTTTTATAATTATTCATTGATGCTTATGAAATTTAGATCACTTTGGTAATTAGTACGCAGTCTAAAACAACCACTTCTTTTCTACAGAGATAGTAGGAACTGCCGATGCTGGAGAATCTGAGATAACAAGGTGTAGAGCTGG
>NC_063353.1:49607747-49612345 GCF_021869965.1 Rhincodon typus | reverse complement strand
CCTATGATGCTGCTTGGCCTGCTGTGTTCATCCAGCCCTGCACCTTGTTGTCTCGGATTCTCCAGCATCTGCAGTTCCTACTATCTCTGCTGCAAGGAATGTTGTGTTTCTCTAACGCCTTCGGATTTTGTCTCAGATTTCCAGAATCTGCAGTTCTTTGTTTTATCAAATTGGCACCAGTACTTGGTCCATTGCTGTGAGCGAATTGAGAATCAAGGTTATATGAATTACTCCTCAATTTTTTTATTTATTCACAGGATGTGGGTGTCACTGGTGAGGCGAGCAATTACAACTCATGTCCAATCACCCAGAGGGCAGTCGAGAGGAAACCACTTTGGAGTGGCATGCTAGCTAAACCAGGTCACGTTTCCTTTCCCTAAGAAACAATAGTGAGATAACAAGGTGCAGGGCTGGATGAACACAGCAGGCCAAGCAGCATCAGAGGAGCAGGAAGGCAGACATTTCGGGCCTAGACCCTTCTTCAGAAATGGGGGAGGGGAAGGGGGTTCTGAACTAAGTAGGGAGAGAGGGGGAGGGGAAGGGGGTTCTGAAATAAATAGGGAGAGAACCAGATTGTTTTTCAACAATAGTACAATTAGATGAGCTTCTCATTCCAGATTTTTTCTTAAATTGAATGTCAAGTTCATCATTTGCTGTGGTAGATTTTGAATGCAGAACACTGGCCTTACGGCTCTAAGTTACTTGCCCAGTGACATTACCACTCTGCCACTGTCTTCCCCAACCACTTGGGAATGGAAAGGACTAAAGCGAGGGTTTTTAACTGATCTCAATCTAATTATTTTGGCTGAAATTATGGATGAGCAGACACTGGGTGAGGAAAGCTGTGATATAACAATAGTCAAATAGCCAGACCAGGAATTTCCTCCTGATCCATTGGCCTTGTGCAGAGGAAATCTTATTTCAAAACAAACTGCTACTGGGAATACAATGGCTGATGTGGGGAATCAATGAGGGAAACTGGGAACATTCAGAAATAAAAGGGAATATATCCATTCTGAGAATGATGAGGAAAGTTATCGTCCATTAATTTTAAATTCTTTCCATTGTGTTACTTCAGGTCAATGCATACATGAAGCAGTAATAACAATGAACTAGAAAGGTTCTTTCCTCTATCAACATTTCTCACTCCACTTAGTATAGGTTTGCTGCAAGCCAGTCAAAAACACCAAAGGTGGATACATTAGAATGATGTAAAGTGGCTACACTTTATAACTACACCTTGGGATAACTACACACCTTGGGAAAACAAAGAAGTCTAATTTGAAGTGCTGTCAGAAAACTGAATGTAAATTAAAACTTTAATTTCCAAGTATTCACGTTTTAAAATACTTGAAAGTTAATCCCTGAGCCTTTGGGAGAGATTGGCCAATCTACTTACCATTCAGCCACCTGGAATCATGTTGTTCTGTCCTTATTGGGTGATGATGTCCCAAAGTGCGGAAAATTGCAAAATCCCTGCCCATGAAATCTGCTGCAGTGCCAGAATATAGCTCTCCATCTGTGGATTAAGGAGTACAAATTTGTCACTGTCACAATGGCAATATTTCGAAAACACATTACAAATCGAATCACAAGCTTTGAAACTCTCCTCTCTTCTTAATCCTTTTGGTCTCAACAGATTGTTACACAAAGTGCCTTGGTCCTTTCATCCAAGATTCTGTCACTCGAATCCTTTTCACCAATCACCAGCCTTCTTGCTGATCGACACTAGTGTTCAATCCAGCAATGCTTTGAGTTTAAAAATTGCTCCATGGCTTAGTATTTGCTGATTATTGTAATCTCTTTTAACCATACAACTCGAGATCTTAGCATTCACTCAATTCTGGCCTCTCACACATTTCTGACTTTGTTGGAGGTGGTAACTTTACCTGTCTGAGCCCTAAATTTCTTTATTCTCTCCATAAACTTCCCCAACTCCTCCTCCTCCTAAAAGCTGTTCCTTAAAACCTTTGGGAAAATACATGATAAAAGCAGTATAATGTGGCTAAGCATGAAGTTGAACACCAGCAGGAGAAACAGAATAACAGAATATTATTTCAGTGGTGATAAACTGGAAAAGGTTGATGCACAAAGGAACCTGGGTGTCCGTGTACACTGGTCATTGACAACAAGCATGGAAGTGCAGCAAGCAGTTAGGAAGGCAAACAATAATTTGCAAGAACAGAAATTGCTGGAAAATGCAGTAGGTCTGGCAGCATCTAAAAGCAGAGTTAACATTTCAGGTCCAGCAAACCTTCTTCAGAATGGCTTAGTACCTGCCTACAAAATGATAAATTGGTCTTAATTAGATGATCAGAAGTCACACAACACTAGGTTATAATCCTTGCCTTTTTTGGTTAATGCATTGAGTATAAGAGTTGGGACATCGTATTGCAGTTGTCCAGGATATTGGTTAGGTCACTTTTGGAATATTGCATTCAGTTCTGGTCTCCCTGCTATATGAAAGATGTTGTTAAACTTGTGAGGGTTCAGAAAAGATTTACGAGGATGTTGCCAGGTTCAGAGGGTTTGACCTATAGGGAGAAGCTGAATAGGCTGAGGCTATTTTCCCTGGAACGTCGGAGGCTGAACGGTGACCTTATAGAGGTTTATAAAATCATGTGGGGCATAGATAGGGTGAATAGCCAACATCGTGTTCCCAGAGTAGGCGAGTCCAAAAGTAGAGGGCATAGGTTTAAGGTGAGAGGGGAAAGATTTAAAAGGGACCTAAGAGACAACTTTTTCATGCTGAGAGTGGTGCATGTATGAAATAAACTGCCAGAAGACGTGGTGTAGGCTAGTACAATTACAACATTTAATAGGCATCTGGATGGGTATATGAATAGGAGGGGTTTAGAGGGATATGGGCCAAATGCTGGCAAATGGGACTAGATTAATTTAGGATATCTAGTTGGCATGGACGAGTTGGACCAAAGGGTCTGTTTCTGTGCTGTATGACTTTGTGATTACGAATATTTTCTACATTTCCATATCTTGTTGATCAATCATTTGATCACCTGGCCTAATATCCCCAAATGTGGCTCAGGGTCAGATTCAGTTTCTGTGAAGCACCTTGAACATTTCATTGCATTTAACACAACATAAATACAAGTTATTGTTGTTTCTCAATATTTTAAACATTTTCTACATCAAATATTTCAAATTAGCTGGATGCCATACATCAAATTTCAAAGTGATATCTACTCCTAGCAAATAATAAAACCCTAGCAGCATAATAAAATGGCTTCTCATAAATTTGACAACAGTGAGAAATCGGTACAGAGTAACATAGGGGTCGATTATTTTGGAAGGAATTGAGTCACCTTGAGGTTCAGGTGCTCGTATGGTTAATGATGGCAACCAAACTCAGAACAACAGTCTCCAGGAAAAAATGTTCTATCTTTTCTTTACATTTAGAAGTGAAGTTATAATGTACGATGCAGTAATTTCCAAAGGCTGATATTTCAGCTCGAAAATTTATCCTCCTTCTATGTAAACGGTATAACGAGAGGCTTTATATCAAACTGAAATGTTTGCTTTTCTGGTCACTCTCTTTGGTAACTGACAATCAATGCCAATATCCCTGATACATGTGACACAATCTGTCTGTTCTTTCTTGGCTCGAGTGATGGGAGAATGTTGCACTCCAGGGACAAGCTGATTCTCTTGTTTGTTTTAGCCTTATTAAAAGCACGTTTCCTGCTGACAGTGCCTCAGAGGAGTGCTGTGCCTATGCTTCATTTACACTCCCCTACAGGAGAAGCATGTGTGGATGTAACTGACTGAGTAATGGAAGCAGAAGGAGGAAAAATTGAGGCAGTGTAACAGCACACTGTTCATCCACAGCTTCGATTAAGCGTGTAAACCTGGTGAATAGGGTATGCCCTCTTTAAACTTTCCAAGACAGCATTAAATCTCATTCACTTAACTCAAAAACTCACCAGGGCTCCTGCAGCCGTGCCTTCCAAACCCATGACCTCTACCACCTTGAAAGACAAGGACAGCAGATACATGGGATTGCCAACACCATCAAGTTTCCCTCCAGACTGGGGCAATTGGAGATCCCCTCCCCAACTGGTTAGGCAGGTCACTCTGCTCTCCCAGTCAGGAAACTATCCCATTTGCTAGGAAGGCAGCTATAGAGGGGTCCCCAATTTATGAATGTCTGACTTCTAAATGCTTAATTTTACGAATGCAATCTCATGCAGAATGTAATTTTAAAGACCTGGCATATGAGCATTTCCAAATCATCCTGCATTGTGTACCAACTTGCATACAAATTAGCTTGCGAATAGACACCAGAACAGAACCTGGTCATAACCTGAGGAGTGCCTGTAGTCAGGGAGGTGGGGAATTGTGGTTCTAAGCTGGCCATTAATTACTCACTATAGGGCTTTCATTGTTGGCAGATCGGGAAAGCTCCCCTGGGACCTTTTCATACAGGTGCGGTACATAGCTCAGTGGTAAGCACTGATACCTCACAGCGGCTCAGTCGTTAGCACAGACACCTCACAGCTGCTCAGTGGTTAGCACTGACACCTCACGGTGCCTCAGTGGTTAGCACTGATACCTCACGGCGGCTCAGTGGTTAGCACTGA
>NC_063353.1:49511201-49607737 GCF_021869965.1 Rhincodon typus | reverse complement strand
GTGGTTAGCACTGATACCTCACGGCGGCTCAGTGGTTAGCACTGATAGCTCACAGTGGGTCAGTGGTTATGACTGTTGCTTCACAGCACCATGCACCCTGGTTTGATTCTGCCCTCGGGTGACTGACTGTATGGAGTTTGCACATTTGCCCCACGTGTGTGCGGGTTTCTTCCGGGTGCTGCGGTTTCCTCCCACAGTCCAAAGATGTGCAGTTTAGGTGAATTAACCATGTTAAATTGCCTATAGTGCCCAGGCATGTGCAGGCTATATGTATTAGCCATGAGAAATACAGAGATAGGGAAGGGAGGTGGGTGTGGGTGGGAAGTGCTTCAGAAGGTCGGTGCAGCCTCAATGGGCTGAATGGCCTGCTTCCACATTGTAGGGATTCTTTGATTGTATGAACGTAATTGGTGAAGTAGTGGAAGGGGATGAATACTTATCCAAGGTCAACCTGTCCAATTATTTCGCCTTCTCACCACCTCCAAGAAGGGTAACATTCCATCCTAAGTGTTTGCTTCAAAATACTGTTGCGAAGTTATGTAGAGTACTTGTGGATTGGAAGCCATGAAGTTAGAATTTGGTATTTGTGAAAGTGTTGGTCTTTGTAAAATGCTATGGGGAAAGCAGTGCATGGTGCCTTTAAAAGATCATTGTTTTTTCTATTCTTAGAGATTCAAAAAGGATGTCTGTGGATTTGCAGGCGCACAGAGCACCTGAATTGAAACATTTGTATTTAAAGGCTATACTGTTAGCAGCAAAGCAACATTTTTACCAAGACAACAGGTTTTTGTATTTAGTCAATTAATTTAAACCAGGCCCTTAGATACCAAAACCAATTAAATTTAAATCTGTTGGTTTTGACAACATAGGACCAATCCTATTGTAAGAAATTGATATGTCATCAAGTGTATAAGAGATGAGGGCATTTGGAAAATCAGGGGAGAGCCAACTGCCATCTTCCAAGAGAATAGCTTTCAGCTCTAAAAGAAAGAATCAGTGGCTCTCACAGAATTCTCTAAGCCTTGGAGTAAGCTCCATCTAAATTACAGGTACCTATGGCACAAATAGCTAATGTTCCTGACAAAAGAATTCAACAGAGAAGGCATTCCTGACAGAAGAATTCATCGGAGAAGACACAGAACATTCTGGCAGATGTAAACTGACTGTCATTCCGAAAGACTAAATTCTATTCCTTTTTATTTTGGTTTAGATAAGTGGGATTTGTATTTACTGGAACAGCATACCACTAAAATCTACTAAACCACTAAAACCACAGACCCGAAAAGTCAGCTTTCCTGCTTCTCTGATGCTGCTTGGCCTGCTGTGTTCATCCAGCTCTACACCTTGTTACCACTAAAATCTTGTTTTATTCAGGAATGGTTAGTAGTTAGAAAGGATTTATTCAGTTTGTTAATAGTTTAGTTAATTTGTTCATTGTTAGAGTTAGATAAATAAATTGTTACTTGTTGATTATAAACTTTAATTAAATTTATTTTATTTAACCACCTCTTTATAGCATACTGGGGGCTCTTTTAACAGATTATAGGGCGAGGTGTGACTCTCCAGGTGTTTCAGTTTTAGTGATCAGACGGGGATTGAGCTTTGCTTTATAATAATACAGGTCAGAAAGGAGTGTTTTAAAGAATAAGTTTTGGGAGGTAGAGAGGAATATCAGAGAGATATAAATTATACTTTACATCTTCAGTCTATTTCGCTTTTTTGATACCTTTCTCATCTTTTTGTAATTTTGTTTTGAATTTCCTTTCTTTTGTGAGATGCTTCCCAACATTCACCCCCATTATTGCTTTTTAAAAGCCAAATTTCACTCTCATTGACTTGTGAACAGAACTGTAGGACTTCATTGCTTTTAGAGCTTCAGTTTCTCAGAAGGCACCTTTACTAACAGATTGTTCATTATTAAGAAAACTCAATTGTTCTCTTATTTTTTACTAAAGCAAAAACCTTACCCCAATATTTAATCACATGCTTTTAGCTGACAATCCCTTTCCTATCTCTCACACCGTTGCTGTCTCTTGACTACCTTTCAGTACCTACTAGAATTAGTTGCTGCTGGATAAGGGTTTATTGATTTCTACTGGAATAATTAAAAACCCAAACTCTGGAGAATATCAACGTGACCAGGAAAATAATGAAACAGTTCAGAGTGTAAGGATTGTTTATTTTTCTGCCCAGGTCGAGAATTATGATGGATACTTTGTTAATATTAGATTTTTTGTATACCTGGAGGCAATATGAAAGCTACATAATGGTATTATGAAACTCCAAACCTGTAAAATGAAAAGCAACTTCCAATTTTGAAGGTTTTTTTTGTATAGTAACAATGATTTACCTGAACACAAAAAGCAGCAAGATGCGTTGTATGCAATGACAGTTACAGATATCTCTGGGGTGACAAAGATCTTTTTAGAACTAATTCTAGACTGTGGTGTCACTGGTAAGGCTGTAATCTGTTTCCCACTCCAAATTATCTTGGTAGCTAGCGGCTTGCTCAGATATTGTGAAGGGTGGTTTGGAGTCTCATGGATATGGAGATACATATAAATAAGACCAGACAAGGACAGCAGCATGTTCATAAAGCACTTGTAGTTGTCAGACAATCTAATAATTACTTGGACACATTTACTGGTACCAGCTTTTATTCCAGTTATTTAAAACAAGACTGAGTCTGAATTCTCACCTTACCATGTTATGATTTGATATCATGTCCTCTGAGTAATTCAGGAAGTAGCCACTGCTCTAGCATAACACATTCTAATACTTCATCAGGAAGCACCAAAACATTTAGTAAACATTTGGAATGTGTAAATATTTTGGTAATAAAAGAAATGAGTGTAACATTGTCCTACAATGAGGAAGACTGCTTTAAAAATACAGAAATACAAACAGGATGGACTTAAAATAAAGAAAAATGACTAACAAACCAATTGAAAAGAAGTAATGTTAATAGAACCAAAGCCAATTAGTTTAAAGACTGGTACAATACATTCCTTCTGCTTATACCTGATAGATTTCACATTTATATCAGCAACAGCACTGTCCTTTAATCATGCACCTTAGATTGTGTTTTTACATGAGTTTTCAAGTCATATGAGAGGATGTGGGAATGAGGGTGGGAGCTGATTTACAAATCCCCAATCACTGACAGTAACTGTTAGATCTTTATCTGGGAGTGAGGGCAGGTGCTGAACATACACACTTCTACTTAACTGACACAATGATGATAATCATCAAAATGTATTGTTAAGCTGTCATTAATGTTAAGTGTTTTAAGTACGAGGTTTATAGGATTGCTATGTTTTGGGACTGTGTCTTTAATCTGGTCAAATGAAGATGGTATCTTGTGACTTATTCTGATTTTGACCTGAGTGGGTGAAGGTCGAGGCAATGGCATCTTGGCATTATTGCTGGACTGTTAATCTAGAGACCCTAATATTCTGGGGGCCAGTGTTCAAATCCTGCCATGGCAGATGCTGGAATTTCCATTCAAGAGAAAAATAATCTGGAATTAAGAATCTAATGATGACCATGAAAACATTGTCGTTTGCTATATAAACCTATCTGGTTCACTAATGTCCTTTGGGGAAGGAAGTCTGTCATCCTTACCTGGTCAGGTCTTCATGTGACTCCAGACCCACAGCAGTGTGGTTCACTCTTATCTGTCCCCTGGACAAGTAGCCAGCATTGCCCTCATCCCGCAAATGAACAAAAAAAAAGTGCCTGTTTGAGTTTAAAAGGAGACCCAGGCTGCTTTGCTGGGAACTTACATTTGGAGAAAATGGCTGTAGGATTCCTGCTTACAGCCTATTAGTCGGCAAAATCCTGGGATGGTGTGAGGAACATTGAATTTTAAACACCAGACAGAACTGAAGTCTGAACATCTTGATAATTCACCCTTCAGGAATGTGGTGGGAGCTTGTGTTCAGGTTGTGAAGACCAAGTTTGTGAGGATTTGAATTGAAGCTGGAAGATTCACTTAGCTCGCGCCAGAGGGAGAATCTCCAAGAAGACTCACATCATGAGAGATAGTTCTAGGATTAATAGTTACCAGGCTGAGAAAAGAAAATAATGGAAGTGAACCCTTGGGAGCTGAGAGCCTTTTTGGATTCGTTCTCAGAGATGTGGATGTCGATTTAAGAGATTGCATTAATTAGTGCGAGTATTTGGTTATGTTAAAAACAAAAGGAAAAATTTATATTCTGTGATTTAAATGTAAGTTATCTACAAAAAGGATGTTTATTAAATTGTGCTTTTAATCCGTTTGTTACAGTAAAAGTCTTAAACTGTGAAATGTTGTTATTGTTTTAAGTAGAAGTTTGAATGTTTTTAGTGTTATCAGTCTTTTTGGGTTTGTAACTGAAGTAGTGCTGAATCAGCTAGTGTGTATTGTATTGTTACTACACTGACAATGTGCTGCTAATGCAGCAAGGTGTCACTGAAAGTTTGAAGATCTGAATCACTTACAGAACAAAAAACTGCAGTGAGCGGATCATAATATTTAAAATATTTCACTAAGGAAGCATTTTTGCCTGGCTAAATATCAGTTGTGCTTAATTGGCTAACACTTGAACCTCTGAGACAGAATGTTTAAGGTTCAAATCACACTCCAAAACACAACCATTAAAATGACAGTTGACATTGCAATTATACTATCCTGTACAAGAAGTGCAAAAGGGTACTCCTTGCTATCCTGGTCACTACTAATCCATCAACATTTGAATAGTAGATTACTTGGTAGTCATCACACTGCTGCACATTAGCTACTCTATGTCCAACATTACAACAGCAGTGTCTCTTCGAAAGTATCTCATTTGCTGTAAAGAACGTAGGGCCATCCTTTTGTCATCAAAGGAATTATATAACCTACTTACAAAGTGAATGTCAAAGTCCCTCTCTGCATTGCTGTCACCAATCACTCTGTCACATAGTCAGTGCCAAGCATTCCAGCATTGGATAAGGCTGAAGCATTTGCAGCAATCTTCAGCCAGAAGTTCTGAGTGGATGACCCATCTTGGCCTCCTCCAGTGGTCCCCAGCATCACAGATACTAGTCTTCAGCCAATTCGATTCACTCCACGTGATATCAAGTAACAGCTAGAGGCACTGGATACTGCAAAAGCTATGGGCCATGACAATATTCCAGCAATAAAACTGAAGACTTGTTCTCCAGAACTGCCGCACTCCTGTTCCAGTACAGCTACAATGCTGGCATTTACGTGACAATGTGGAAAACTCCCCAGGTATGTACTGTACATAGAAAGCAGGATAAATCAAACTCAGGCAGTTACTGCCCCTTCAATTCACTCTCAATTATAAGTAAAGTGATGGAAGGTGTCAGTAACAGTGTTATCAAGCAGCACCTGCTCAGCAATAACCTGCTCAGTGACGCCCAGTTTGGGTTCCGCCAGGGCTGCTCAACTCATGATAACAACCTTCTCAAGGACAGCTGGGGACAAGCAAAAATATGTTGACCCTACCAGCATTGCCCACATCCTATTAGCGTAGCAAATAAAAACCACCACCCTCCCCACTCCTTCATTGAAGAAACACTGATTTACTTTAACTACTTGGATCTGAACATCCATTAGTACTTTTGTAAATGACACAAAAATTGGTAGCACTGTTGATAGTGAAGAGGATGGTCTCAGGCTACAGTCTGGTGTTGATCAGCTGGTAAATTGGGTAGAGCAATGGCAGATGGAATTCAATCCTGATAAGTGCAAGGTGATGCATTTTTGGAGATCAAATCAGGGAAGGATATACACAATGAATGGTAAATCCTTACTAAGCACTGAGGAAAGAAAGGGACCTTTGTGTTTGAGTCCATAGATCCCTGAAGGTGTCAGCACAGGTAGGCAGGGTGGTGAAGGTAGCACACAGGATGCTTGCCTTCATTAGCCAGACAGAGAATATAGGATCAAGGAAGTCTGGTTACCACTTTATAACACATTGGTTAGGCCACGGATGGAATAGTGTGTGCATTTCTGGTCACCACATTATTGGAAGGACATGACTGCAATGGAGAGGGTGCAGAGGTGATTCACCAGGGTGTTGCCTTGGATGAAAAGTCTCCGTTGTGAGGAGAGACTGGGCAGGCTGGGTATGTTTTCGTTGGAGCAGAGGAGGCTGAGGGAGATCTGACTGGGGTATACAAAATTATGAGAAGCATAGACAAGGTAGATTGTGAAAATCTTTTCCCATGGCTGCTCTGTGTGAGACAAGAGCCTATAATTTTAAATTGAGGAATGAGTGGCTTAGAGATGATCTGAGAAGTAACTTTTTTACACCCAGACTGTGGTAAAAATATGGAATGTGCTGCCTGAGAGGGTGGTGGAGGTAGATATTCTCACAATATTTAAGAAGCATCTGGATGACCTCTTATAATGCCAGGACATAATAAGCTATGGATCAAGTGCAGGTAAATGGGATTAGTGTAGTATGGTGTTTGTTGCCAGTATAGACATGGTGGGCCGAAGGACCTGTTTCTGTGCGGTATAACTCTATAACAAAGAAGGAGCCTCTTAGAATTAACCAAAACCTGATGCCCAGGAGAGTAAGAGGTATGGGAACATGTATATTCCAGTACTAACCAAGGCAATTGTTACTTCTGATTAATTTGTGTAACTGGATTCCTCTTTTGAAGACAGAATAATAATTTTAAAGTGAAATCAATAATGAATATTCAAGTGCAATATTTGCAATCAATAGTGCAATTTTGACTCAACTTGCGATATTTTTCCAAAAAAAATTCCTCCAAAGCTTGCCCTTATCGACCATCTGGATTAGGAAAAGAATCCCATTTCTAATGATAGGAAATTCTCTTTTAAAAGCAGCTTTTCAAAATGCCTTTATTAAATGCAATTTCATCATTGATAAAACAGTTTATTTTAATTAATGTTAGCATATTGTAACATAAGTAAGTTGAACTTACTGAAGCACAGTGTTAATCTTTCAGTTAAACCTGATGTTATCAACAAGACTCAATTCTGTTTCATTTTACTTTCATCTTTTAGTGAGCATGGCATTTTAAAATCTAATTTTGTATCACAAATGAGTCTTTGTAAAGCTTTGATAAAGTATCTAAAATGAGTCTAATACTACCTGAATCTGTGACATAAGCAGAAATCCCACCTCTTCCTGTTTCCCTGACCCCGGGATCTCAAGAAATGAAATCAGATAACATAAAACTTCAAAAGAAGTTTCGAATGAAAGAATGTTATTAAATTTGATATGTATCATATTTTGCAGCCATTATAAACTGCAATAATACTCAGAGCAGATAATCTCACAATGTAGCTGTTCTTGTATAATGTTGGATATGGAAAATGAAACATTTGTTGGGCGCTCTGACTATGACACAGATCTAATTATAATTATCTCAGTACAAGATTCTGTGTTTTATTTGGGAGGACTGAAAGGCATGATGTTAATGTTGGGATCTCAGGACAGAATGGAACACATGGTTTCACAGCTTTATTCACTCACAGGATGTAGGGTGTTTCTGGCTAGGTCCAGCATTTGTTGCCTGTCCCTAGTTGCCCTTGAGAAAGTGATGGTGAGCTGCTTTCTTGAACCACTGCAGTCCATGTGCTGTAGGTTAACCCACAATGCCCTTAGGGAGGGTATTCCAGGACTTTTATACAGCAACAGTGATATATTTCCAAGTCAGGATGGTGAGTGGCTTGGTGGTGGTGGTGTTCCCATGTATCTGTAGCCTTTGTCCTTCTATATAGAATTGCTTGTGGGTTTGGAAAGTGCTTTCTGAGGATCTTTTGTGAACTTCTGTAGTGCATCTTTTAGATAGTACACACTGCTGCTACTGCGTTGGTGAAGGGAGTGGATGTTTGTGGATGTAGTGCCAGTCAAGCAGGCTGCTTTGTCCTGGATGGTGTCAAGCTTCTGGAAGGTTATTGGAGCTGCACCCATCCAAGCAAGTGGGATGTCTTGCATCTCACTCATGACTTGTGCCTCATTGATGGTGGACAGGCTTTGGGGAGTCAGGAGGTAAGTTACTCACTACAGGATTCCTAGTTTCTGACCTGCTCTTGTAGCTGTGACATTGTTAGTTACTAATATTATTACAGTAGTTTGATTCCTTTGAACACTGCTTCAATGTGATTACAGTTACAATGACAATGAGTATAACTCAACAGAGCATTTAATGTAACCAGTGGTTGGGCAGCACACCAGCACTGAATCGATGAAGCTTTTCATTCTGATCAACTTCTTGGTTTACTTACCAACCAAAATCGAAGTGGTCAGCAGCCTGGGATCATAGGGGCTTTTCCCTCGTCCATTCTCAAAGTGTGAGGTCTCGAGTCTGAATACATTTTCCTAGTTGCATAAAGATACAATGATTATTACACTCTGTTTGAGCACGAACATTTCTAAAGAAGGGTCCTGACCCAAAACATCTACTTTCCTGCTCCACTGATGCTGCCTGGCCTGCTGTGTTCCTCCAGCTCCACACTGTTATTACACTCTGTATCTTCATTGAACCAATTAAGAATCATGATCATAATTGAAAAAGATTAATGAGAGAATTATCAATGTAGTAATGATGTTTTAAAATAATTTTACGAAACAAGAACATTTTACGGCATTTTTTCAAGTTTGTATCTTTTATTAATTCAAATCGGTCTCTATTGCAAAGGTTTTTGTATGCATTCAGATATTTATTCCCTCTAAATGCAGGGAAGTCAGTTTGCACATTAATATAACAGTCAAGGCTTTTAGTGCGAGAATTGTAAATTATAGGCAATCTGTAAAGATGTATAACTCGAAAACAGTTGATGTTCTGATGCATAGCTACTTCATAGAAACTGTCAGGTAGAAATGTACTCCGTGATCTTATCTCAGGAATGTCTAACAACATCACATCACATAAAATAAATGTGTTCAATTTAGACCTTAAGCCTCTTCCATCATCCAATGACATCATAAACTGATGGGCAATTAAATGTCTTGCCTTTGCCCCATATCCTTTAAAACCATTGGCTAACAAAAATCTATCAATTTCACACGTAAATTAACAATTGATCCAGCATCAACTGCTATTTGCAGGAAAGAATTGCAAAATTCTGCCTGCATTTGTTTGTAGAATTGTTTCTTACTTCAATCCAGAAAGACCAGATAACAATTTTTAAATATTCCTCTTGTGGATTTCTGAAGCAGAGGAAATAGAAAAAAAAACTATCTGCCATACCTGTGCTTTTTGATGTTTTGAAAACATTGATCAAATCACATCTTAACTTCCTAAATTCCAAGAAATTGAATTCCAGTGTGTGAATTAATTCTTGGAGTCCAGTTATCAGTCTGGTGAATCTATGCTGTACTGTCTCCAGGGCAGCCTGAGGTGTGACACCCAGAACTGCTCCCAATCATTCAGCTGTCATCTAACAAGGGTTTTCATTTGTCAAAGGTTAACTTCACAGAATGACAGAATCGCAGAAATGTTACAATGCAAACAGAGGCCACGTGGCCCATCATGCCTCTACCAGCTTGGTACAGGAGCGTCATTACCGGGTGTTAGTCTATTGTTTTTTCCACATGCACTTGCACATTATTTTTTATCCAAATACTCATACAGTGACATGTTAAATGCCTTGATTGAACTTGCCTCCACCACATTTCCAGGCATTGTAAAACTACGCTGAGTGAAAATGATGTTTTCTTGTTTCACCCACAACCCTGTTGCAGCTCACTTCATATTTGTGCCATCTTGTTCTTTATCCTTTTTACAAACAGGACTGTTCCTCCCTATCTACTCTGTCCGGCACACTCATGATTTTGCAAACCCCTATCCAATCTTACCTTAACCTTCTTCTATACAAAGAGAACAGTCCCAACTTTTCAATCTATCATTATAGCTGAAGTTCCTCATTCCTGGAATGATTCTTGTAAATTATTTCCAATCTTCATAAATTTCTTATAATGTGGTGTCCAGAACTTCATTTCCATTTTGGAAAGTCAAATCAAGGTAGAGTTTCATGGTGAATGGTAGGGCCTTAAGGATTGCAGTGGAACAGAGAGACCTTGGAGTTCAGGTGCACGGTTCTCTGAAAGTGGAGTCACAGGTAAAAAGGGAAGCAAAGAAAGCTTTTGGCACACTGGCCTTCATCAGTCTGGGTATTGGATGTAGAAGTTGGGAAGTTATGTTGCAGTTGTATAGGTCTTTGGTGAGGCCGCACTTGGAGTATTGTGTTCAGTTTTGGTCACCTTGCTATAGGAAGGATGTTATTAAACTGGAAAGAGTGCAGAAGAAATTTACAAGGATGTTGCCAGGACTCAAGGGAATAAGTTATAGGCAGAGGTTGGATAAGCTAGGAATGTTTTCTATAGAGCATAGGAGACTGAGGGGGGATCTTATAGAAGTGTATAAGATCATGACAGGCATGGATGGGGTGAATGCACTCAGTCTTTTTCCCAGGGTTGGGGAATTGAGGGTTGGAGGGCATCAGTTTAGGGTAAAAGAGGAAAGAATACACGGGAACCTGAGGGGCAACTTTTTTACACAGAGGGTAGTACGCATATGAAATGAGCTGCCAGCAGAAGTGGTTGGGGCAGGTACATTAACAACATTTAAAAGGCATTTGGACAAATACATGGATAGGAAAGGTTTAGAAGGATATGGGCCAAGAGCAGGGAAATGGGGTTAGCATGGATGGACTATTTGGTTGGCATGGACCAGTTTGGGCCGAAAGGTCTGTCTCCATGCTGTAGGACTCTATGACTCTATGACTCCCTCCAGCCTGAACATTATCCATTGACCATGAATCCCTGTTTCCTAACACTCAGCCAATTTTGTATCCACATTGCTACTGTCCCTCTTACTCAATGACCGATAACTTTCCTCACAAGTGTGTTATGTGGCGCTGTATCAAACACTTTCTGGAAATTGATGTAAGCCACATCAACAGCGTTACCTTCATTGAGTCTGTTTCCTCATCAGAAAAACTCTAGGAAGTTAGATAAAAGGATTTCTGAAGGGGAAATCAATGCTAACCCTTCCTATTCAACTTACCTTTTCCATATAACTACTAATTCTATTCTGAATAATCGTTTCTAGAAGCTTCCGCACCACTGTAGTTAAAGTGACTGGTCTGTAATTGCTGGTATTATCCCTACAACCTTTCTAGAACAGAAACGTAATGTTTTCAATTCTTCAGTCTTCTAGCACTCCCCCCAAGTCTGGCGAAGACTGAAAGATTGTGGCCAGTCCGTCTGCAATTTCCATTCTCTCTTCCTTCAAAATCCTTGGATGCATCTCATCCAGTCACAGGCAACATTTCTGCCTTATCAGTTTTGAACCTTTCCGGTGACTGAGTTCCCTATGGGGTCACTGTGGTCTAGGTTATATCTGTCTCTGGTACAGACAGGTGCAATGTGTTAATTTAACACCTCAGCCATAACCGCTGCCTCCAGGTTGACGCCAGTCTTATATCCCATTGTACTCCAGTCTTCTGGATATAAAGTTAAGCATCTCAGTCGATATTTTATTCTCTGTAGCTCTCCATGATATTATGGTGACTTGTGTACTGGTACATTTAAGTTTCTATGGGCCTCCACAGCTTTTCATCATTTACAATTCTAAATTTTAGTTCCAAAGTGAATGACCTGACATTTGTCTGCAATAAAATCCACCTGTCACCATCCTGCACATTTGTTTAATCCTTTAATACACTTTATGCTTTTTTCCTACTCTATTTCCAATGTCAACTTATCTTTGTATCATTAGTAAAATTGAATGTGCATCTATTGACTCTATCAAGCAATTCATTAATAAATTTGCTGATGGCTCAAAACAGGTCTGTTTAGGTTTGCAGGACTAGTTTTATCCTGCCACTTAAACTATTTATTCATGATTCCCACTCTCTGACTTCTGCAGTTTAACCAATTTACTAATTTGTTCAATAATTTGCCACCAGTTTCATTAGCTTCATATTTAACTAACAACATCTTCTGGGCATTTCATCAAATGTCTTCTGGACATTCTTATAAATAATATTCATAGACAGTCCGTTGTTCACTACTTCAGTCACGTCTTCAATTGGCTCTACCAGACATGATCTACCTTCAACAAATTCATACTGAGTCTCTGCTCAATTGAAAACGTTAAAGGTTTTCAGTTTGTTTACACCTTATACCAAACTTATTAAAATCTAATATTTCTATTTCTCAACAGATAACATCAGTTGTAGTTAGACACATTTACAATTGAATAATACAATGACTCAGATGAAAGAGCAAGACCAGAACTGTGGTTAAAGTCCAACTTCGATAATGTACATTGAACTTATCGTCTTTGTAAATGTGATTGCGATTGTGTAATTAGAGGAGCTAGAAAAAATTAGGTCTCAAACTGATAGTAACAAAAAAAAGACAAAACAAAATAACCTCAAAAGAGAAAGATGACTTTCCTCTTCACTCTTTTTAGAGAAAGTATTATTTGACAAATGATGGACAAAGGAACTTTCCAAAAACATTTATTTTCCGATGTAAAAAATACTTCTTTTGAATCAGGAACGTAATCCTTTTGAGGGAATTCTAATTATATCCACAGGCTACCCTTCCTTCAATGATATCATTAAAATCACTAAAGACGTTACCAGCATTTCCCCTTAGATAGCATCACTCTCTCCATTTTCCATCTCTTTAATCAATGCCCTTGTCACTGAGATTAGCTCAATTATCCTTTCCCTTCCCCATTTAATTACTCCAGTTCTACGTAAGTACAATTGTTGTCACAAGTTCCGTAGTATTGGAGACATCTGCATGTGTAACAGCGTTATTTCATGAATGGAAAATTAATTCTTCTTGTATATGTGCCAGATGAGGCTGTGCTGTGTATTTTGGAAACAAATACATTTGAGAATGCCTCACCCTGAATTAAGTACTTCAATAGTGGTTATTGCAAATGATTCAGCCAGCTCTATAATGGAATGGGAAACATGAACTAATTATAACACGCATTTTTACCTTGAGTTTAATTAGCTCTCTATCCCTTATTCCAGCACCAAAGCTGTCAGATCATTTACTGTAGACTAATTAGAGCTCCCGATATGTCATCCATTGTGATGACAGAAAGAGCTATGGCTAGGCAGAGCACAGTATTGTAAATGAGACTACAAAAGCTGCTCATTCAAAAAGGAAAGTGACTGCAAAGGAATATCATTAAAGATATTGACATAAATTAATCTACTATTTATGAAAAACACAGTAAGATGACTTTAGAATTTATCAATGGATGTCAGAAAACCTAAGACCTAACTATATTGCAGTTTTATAAAAGTAGGGATACATATTCTTTATTGCCACTGGAGACATAAGATAGATTAGGTTGGATTGCAATCATCCCAATTCTACAGTATTCTGGAGATTGATCAGATCAACAAGCTTTCTTCCTCTGGTAAATAAAACTAATTCTTCAAGTGCACTGTCAATACAAATCTCTTTTCATAGCAATGTATTGTCAAGTTTAATTTATCACTTGGCATTTTAACGTGGAGATAACTTTTAATGAAGGTAAAATATGTGGAAGTTCTTTGCTGTGGTGAAGCTTTTACTTAGAAAGTGCAACTAATGGAAGCCAGGGTTCTCATTACATATTCTGTCAGAAATATCACAAATAGCATTTAAATCCTCATATGGTCCTACTAACAGGATATAAGAGTGACAACAGCAATTTCTTTGTTTATTTTTTAGGCAATGTACAGAACAGTTACTCGACTGAAAAAAAAACAAAATTAAAGAATTTGGTCAGGAACATAAAAAAGCCAACATCAGCTGTCCTTTGAAACAATGATTTAGTAGTCTACTCAGTCATGAGTTTCTGCCTTCGTGTGATAAAACAGGCCAATTCTTGACCAATAGATTGTTGATGGGGCACAACGTCTCCTCATGCAGTGGGGTCCAGACTCAAGAGTTTGCTTCCTTTCCTTCTCTGAACTCAATACAAGATGCAGCTTGATGGACTAGTTATCACCATTTCTAAATGACTGGTAGAAAGCTCCTTCTATTCACTGATGTCAATGCTGCTGCACATCAAGGACAGCTTCCAAGTGCCTTTGAAGCATTTTTGTTGTATTCCGCTTTAACACTCAGCCATTTGGGATTGAGAAAACAAGGTGTATAAACAAACAATTCACTGAGGATCGTGAGTGGGTCATTCAACCTCTCAAATCTGCTCTGGTATTAGATAATAAGACACCTGATCTGATTGTAGCCTAAACTACATCTTCCAGCCTACCACACGACATGTTGACTCTGTTGTCAGTCAAGAATCTGTCTACCTCTGTATTAAACTACTGAATCACTTCACCTCCACCATTCTCTGGGGAAGAGAGTTCCACAGATACACAACCCTCTGAAAGAGAAGAAAAACTCTCCTAATCTTCATTTTCAATGTGAGAACTTTCATTTTTAAACTGTGATCCTACTTCTTGATCCAACAAGGGGAAACATTGACATTCACCCATTTAATTACCTCAGGATCTGAAATGTCACAAAAAAAATTCACTGCTCGTTCTTCTAACTCCAATAGGTATGGACATAAATTGGTGAAAGTTTCCTCATGAGATGAACCCTTTTATCACAGGAATCAATCAGCAGAACCTTCCCTGAACTGCTGCTAATGCAATTCTGCCTCCACTTAAATAAGGACACCAAACCAATGCACAATATCCCAGAATGTGGCCTCACCAATGCTCCATTTAACTATAACAAAACATTCATATTTTCATCTTCTGTTTCCCTGTCAATAAACAACATCATGCCAACGTACTTTCAAATTTACTTGCTGCATCTATAGACGAGATTTCTGTAACTCATGTACCAATTCACCAAGATCCCTTTGTAACTCAGGGTTCTGCCATTTCACTCAAATAATAGTGCATAATGTGGTTGAAGAAGATAGCTCACCGCCACCTTTCCCAGGGTAATTAGGGATGGGCAATAAATGCTAGCCCCACCAGTGATGCCTACATCACATAAATTGCCTTTAAAAACAAGCAGCTTTTCTATTTTTCTTTCCAAAGTGGATGAATTCACACATCATACTCCATCTGCTAAATTGTTGCCTACCAACATAAGGTGTCTAAATTTCTTTGCAGACTTATGTTCTCTTCACAAATTTATTTCCTTTATATCTTTATGTCATCAGCAAATCTAGCCATCATACATTCACTTCTTTCATCCAACGCATTGATATAACTTGTAAATAGTTGAGGACATTTGAACCATCAAGACTTATCTGCTATCTAATGGGATCACCATGGAGCTGATTGTGGCCCCAACTTCACATTCCCACCTACACCCAATAACCATCGACTCACTTTATCAATCATAAATCTGCCTTCAATCATCCGACCCAAAGGAGAAGTGGGTTCCAAAAACTCTCAATCCTAGAGAAAAACAACTTTCTCCTCTTATCTAAGACCGAAAAGAGATTTCTTATTTTTAAGCAGCTACTCCTAGTTGAAGTTTCTCCACTGCAGGGAAACATCCTTTCGGCACCTACCTTGCTAAATCCCTTGGGATCTTATATATTTCAACAGGATAACCTCTAATTTCTCTAAAATTTAATGGATACAGGCCCAGCCTCTCCTTCTAAGTAACAGCACCCCAGCCCTCTATTTCAGTAATCAGTCAAGCAACCAATCTCACATCTGCTTTTAATACATTTACATCTTTCCAAAAATAAGGAAACCACAACACTGAGCAGTACTCCTGATGTGGTCTCATCAATGCTCCATAAAACGTTAGTACAACATTCCTACTTTCATCTTCCATTCCCTTTGCAATAATCTGTAACATTCCCTTTACCTTCTTAACCATTTGCCAAACCTACACATGTACTTCAAGTGATTCATTCAACAGGACAGCAAGACCTCTCTGACTCTCAGAGTTCTGAAATCTCTCTCCATTTAAATAGCATGCTGCTTTTCTATTCTTTCTGCCAAAGTAACCAAGTTCACATTTTGTTTTGTGACTCTCCCTCTGCCAGATTTTGGACCACTCACTCAACCTATCTCTACCCCTTTACATACCACTGTTTGACCCCTTCACAATGCCCTGGATGCTTATGTAACTGGCTTCAAGAAGGACACGAGTGTTAGTTTGAAGGTCATCCCATAGAATCTGGAGAATACAGCAGAAGCTCTACTGACGAACTTTCCTGTGTGGTTTGATATCTCACTGATGCACAGTCCTGGTCTCATTACAGCGCAAGAATGTGGTCAAGACAGCTGTTCTGCAGTCTCGGACTTATGTTAACTTGTGGAGGTCTTTGTTAATGAATATTCATAGCCATAGTTTGTGGAAAGCTGACTAGCACAGCTAACCTTGTGTTGGATCAATCCCCTAACAGTGGCCTTTTGAGAGAGGAGGCTATTGAGGTACAGGAAGTGTTCAACGTATTCCAGACTGTCTCCTTCAACATAAATGGAGCAGGACCAATAGCTATAGTGTCGAAGGCATTTAGCATGCTGGCCTTCATTGGTCGAGGCATTGAGTATAGGAGTTGGGACATTATGTTACAGTTGTATAAGTCGTTGGTGAGGCCGCACCTGGTTACCTCAGAGGAAGGGTCACCTGACCCGAAACATTAACTCTGATTTTTTTCTTCACAGATGCTGCCAGACCTGCTGAGCTTTTCCAGCAACTTCTGTTTTTGTTACACCCAGTTAAAACCTGTCAAGATCCTATGGTGCAATCAATTCATCTCTTACTTTTCTAAACAACACATACAAGACAAGCTTATCCAACCTTTTCTCATAAGACAAGATGCCCTTTCCATGTATTAGCCAAGTAAACCTTCTCTGGATATTTTATTTATGTATTCATGGGATGAAGACATCACCAGCTAGGTCAGAATTTATTGCCCATCCCTAACTGCCCAGAAGGCAGTTTGGAGTCAACCACATTGCTGTGGGTCTGGGGTCACATTTAGGCTAGACCAGGTAAGGATGGTGGTTTCCTTTCCTCGAGGACATTAGTGAGCCTGATGGGTTTTACAATAATAAACAGTTTTTCCACAGCCAAAACTTTTATTCCAGATTTTCATTTAATTGAAATGTCACCATTTACCAAACTGGTATTTGAACCGGTGTCCCCAGAACATGGCTTTAGGGTCCTGGATTATTAATCCAGTGATATTATCACCATTCCACCACCTCCCACCAACCACTATCAATGCATTTATATCTTTCCCCCAAAACTGCGACAGAGCTCCAATTGTGGTCTCACCAGAGCCCTGTATAATGGAAGTTTACTTTTCACACTTTTATATTGAATTCTCCTTGCAGTAAATAATAACCTTCTATTAGCTTTCCCATTTACCTGCTGTACTAACTTTTTTCAATTCATACATGAAGACACACAGATCCCTCTGCATTTAGACAATGCGCTGGTTATTTGTAATTCCTACCAAAATGGACAATTTCACATTTTTTCAACCTTATACTTAATTTACAAAACCTTTGCCCACTCACTTAATATGTCAATATCCAATTGTAGCCTCCTATATCCTCTTCGGCAACTATCTTTGTGTTATCAGTGAATTTAGCTTCTGTGCCTTTGGTCCCTTCATCCAAGTCATTGATACCAATTAAGTCCGGGTGAGATGCCAGCACCAATCTCTGTGGCACACCACTCATTACAGCTTGCCAACCAGAAAATTTATGTCTACTCTGCGACAGATGCTGCTCGATCACCAATTTTCTGATTGGTTCTCCTAAGTTTGCAGAGCTGGTGCTCTGATTGGCTTGGCAGTGTTGAGAGTCACTCACACCCCACCCCCAGCTCCTGCGTTTATTTTATTCATTTGTAGGATGTAGATGTCACTGGCTGTGACAGCATTTATTGCCTGTTCTTAGTTGCCCTTGAGAAGGTGGTGTTGAGCTGCCTTCTTGAACCGTTGCAGTCCAACTGCTGTGGGTTGACCAGCTTAGGGAGAGAATTCCAGGATTTTGACCCAGGGGCAGTGAAGGAACGGTGACATGTTTCCAAGTCAGGATGGTGAATGGCTTAGAGGGGAACTTGAAGGTGGTGGTATTCCCATAAATCTGCTCTGGATGGTAAGAAGATCATATAAGTTAGGAGAAGGCATTCAGCTCTTCTAACCTACTCTATCATTTGACAAGATCATGGCTGAGCTGATTGTAACTCAACTCCACATTCCCACCAACCTCTAATGAGCCAATCCCACCAGACTCACTCAAGAACTGTCTGGGATGAGAGAATAGAATTATCCTAAAGATTTGGAAACCTAAGATTTCGTTCACTGGAATTTAAAAACTAAAGAATTGTTAAATTTTGAGAGTTTGAGAGAGGTTCAGGTATGAAAAATTATTTTTGATGATTGATAGATCAGTAATAAGCAGCAGAAATATAGGATTAGAAATAGGATTGTAGAAACCTAACTGCTAAAAAGTTGTTTGAGCATGGGATGCTTTAGCTCTTGAAGTTTTTGAAGCTGAGAACAAACTGTACTTAGGAGAGATTTTGAAAATGGACAAATTGTAAATGGGAGTGGAAAAAGCTTCAAATAATAAAACATGATGTTGAGATGGTGGGGAGTTTGGAAGGGTGTGAACAAGAGACAAGAGTGATATTTTAGTGTTAATTATAATTGGCAGAATAATTATCAACACCCATTCAAGCCATTATCTGGCATTTCATTGCATTTGTGGCTCTATTTCCTCATTCTGGTGGGAAATCTAAATCTATTTTTCTGATCATCTTTGAGCCAGACTTGCTGCTGGCTCACATTGCTTTCATCGTTTCATCGTTTCATCATACTTTCATCATTCTTCAAGATCACTTCAAAATCTGTGCTGTCTGAACCAAATCAAAGTCTCAGCAGAACAATAGAAGCAGATAAACAACAGCGGAGTCACCATCCCTTTGGAACACATTCAAATCCAATCAGACCATCTTTGATAAACCTGTGACTCACCCAGTTTCATATTTTCACCCACTTTTTTTTATAGTGACCCTATCTCAACAACTTACGAACACTAATATACCCCAAGCTCTGCTATATGGATCCCCTTCTACATAAAATCCTGGTCTTCATCGATATCACATTCATCCCTCTGCTGTTGTTAATTTACACTGGCTTTTTGTCCTCTATGTATTTCAAAATCCTGTAAATCCTGACCCTACCTTCCTTCTCTCTCCTGTTTTCCCCCACCATTCATCTTGCCACACCCACAGCAAACCTCCACTGTTTTGTTGACACTTTGTGGAATTCCCCTCCAAAAATCTTCAACTCACTGCTCCCTTCTCTTTAAAACCTGTTTCATGCGAGTCTTGCTGGGCCCTTCTCCTAACTTCTGGTTTACCAAAACACTGAATGTTTTTGAATGTATTCAAGAAGCGACTAGATATAGCACATGGGGTGAATGGGATCAAAGGTTATGGGGAGAAAGCAGGATTAGGATATTGAGTTGGACGATCAACCATGATCATGAAGAATGGCAGAGCAGGCTCAAAGGGCCGAATGGCCTCCTCCTGCTCCTATCTTCAATGTTTTATGTATCTTCTTTGTTTACCATTCAACCTTACACACAGGTTGTGAAATGCTTGGAAATGGCATTTGTAATTTTAAAAACTATACGGTGGAAGTGTTTTCTTCATAATCTATTTGTATCAATCATCAATTGTTTTTCAACATCAAGTTCAAAAATTTTGAATCATGATCTCTGTTCCCATTTTGTTCTGTCCTCTTTGCTGGTTTGATTTTTCTCTCATTTTTCTCCTTTCTTTTACTTTACATTCAGATTGCACTTTTTATCTAATCTCAGCTCCTCTAAAACAAAATGAAGAACTACAGATGCTGAAGATCCAAAGTAAATAAAAACAGAAATTGCTGGAAAATCTCAGCAGGTCCTGCAGCATCTGTGAAACGAAGGCAGTTAATGTTTTGAGTTCAGTGTCCCATTCTTCAGAACTGACTTTAGCTGGAAAATGGTTGGTATATATGCTGAGCATGAGATGGGGAGTGAGGGGTGGGGGGTGGTGGTGTGGGGGAGGGGGTGGTGGTGTGCAAGGGAGGAATTTTCCATCCCTTATGACCTTCCGCTCTCTAATGTTGAATGTTCTGTACCCAGCAAAGATCTCAGTTTTTGCCGCCTGAGTCTCCACCTTAATGAATTTTGGACCCTACACAACATTGAACTTTCTTCCATTGCTTTTGCCTCTGTGCCTATTTCTTTTTACAAGAGTCTTCTCCCTGTCCCACAGATCCCTTTGCCCACCTTCAACACTCTGCCTCCATCTGGACCCCTCCCTCTGGCCTTTTACATGCACTCGATCTGTTGATTGAGAACAGTCGACATAACATTGGTGCCTCAATTTCTCTGCGCCCCCCTCCCCCATTCCAACCTATCTCCCTGTGAAATGACTGCACTCCGTGCTCTCAGATCCAACCCTTCTCTGTTTGATGTTTCCTTGTCTTCTACACTATCATTGACCTTCCCTTCTGTTCCTCTCACCCTCCTGCCTTCCACTTGCTCACCACCAATCAATCACATCTCAGGCATCTCCCAGTTCTGAGCAGAGGACCCAGATATGAAACATGAACTTTGTTTCTCTCTCCAACAGAGTGACTTGCTGAGCATTTCCAGCATCTTCAATTATTAATATGCTGTGCTGATTTTTTTTTACTTGATGAACAGTGTGTCATTGAACCTGCCTTTGTGAGCTGGTTCAGTCGAGACATTCAAAAGAGCATTGCATGGTTTCTTGTATCATGATGGTCATCAGGAGTATGGGGAAAAGGCAGGAGATCGACACTAGGTAATAGAGCTGGTGTCAGCATGATGGGCCAAATGGCCTCCTTCTGCACCATAATTATTCTGTGATTCTGGGTCTAATCACACATTTTGCTTCATAGTTTTGATGTGCCGCTGAGTTAAGTACAAAGGTTACATTCACCCATACTGTTAAGTCAGTATATCATGATTTGTCCATGGTGAGTTTTTAGACTTTTATCAAGCACATCAACATTTCAGCAAAGGTGGTATAGCTCAGAGGAAGTGTAGCTGAATCTGAAGAATACCAAATGCAAATCACCACATCACCTGATGTCATTTTAATGTAAGCACTAACTGCCGAGTTACACCCTTCGGTGTGCATTATATCCTCATTAATTGAATATAAATGTTATTTTTCCAATAAAGTTCAATATATCCAATTACAGTCACTTTTCACCACTGTGCAGCACACAAAATAGGAAATATGTAATTAAAGTTTTTTTTTATCCAGGACGTACAGTAGTACTCATTCCAAAGACTCCTTTTGTACTCAAACCATTACCCTGTTCCCCTCTCTACAGATGCTTCTTGACCTGCTGAATTTGTCCAGTATTCCCTGTGTTTTATTACAGTAAACGCTATGCCATTTCCTGCCTATCAATCTCTGTGTGTAACTGATCATTTATATGGAGAAACACTGCACAGTTATGGTATGGTTGTCCCTCAGCAATGTTCCTTTCAGGAAGCCTATAGTCAGCTCGAAGCATCCTGTGTGTTCTTCTTCACAGCAGAAGAAGGAGAATTAATTGTTCCTGGCAATTATAAACAAACTGGTTAAAATCAGATAGAAATAATTATCAAACACTGACATTGATTCGTGCTTGATTACTTTTATTTATTTGATAACTGTATTTTATATTACACACTGTAATGTTATGACCAGTCCCCAGTTCCCCCATTTTGTTACAGTTCTACATGGGAAACCCCAAATCATAAAGCTCCTGGGTTAGCATGGATGAACTGGCTCCCCATCTTTATACAACCCCCCACCCCACCCCCATGCTTCAACGCAACAAGGTTAATTTAGAAAGTCCCTGTATACCAAGAGCCTACCTATATCTGACTTAAAAATATTCAAGGACTCAGTTTGCACCACCTCTTCTGGAAAAGTTCCAAAGACTCAGGACCCACTGTGGGAAACAACTTTTTCTGATCGCTGTTTTCAATGAGTAACCCCAGATTTTTAAGCAGTGACCCAGCATTAACTAGATTCTCCATAAAAGGAAATATACTCTCCACAGCTACACAAATGGGCTCTTCCTGTGGGAATGCATTTGTGCAATTCTACTTTTACAAATAATTCTTTGAATGGTTCTGCACAGAACATACTGTCTCTATATTAATATCTCTGTGTACATCCACTACTATCACATACCTGAGCGATGGATAAAATAATTCAGTGGTGTTATACATTCACAATATCATTATAATCCTTGAATATTTGACATGTCACTTTAAAGAGAATAGGTTGAATGAAATTTGGCAAATGTACCAATAATACTAAGATTATCTAAAGAAAATAAACAAAAATGTTATGACAATGTTGCAATCACATTTCTCATTCAAAATAAACTGCATTTTAAACATGTGACATTAGATTAACTGAAAGTTTTTTTGAAATAACTGCACCTTGCAATGGAAGTACTTACAGTGACTGCACATAAAAAAAAAATTCTGATCATTTGATCGTCATTGGGAGTGATTATGGGATTACTGACCCAGTACCAAATTGAACTTATTCCGGGTGTTACAGACCCTTCCAGCATTAACTGGCTCCAACCAGGAGGAAACAGCAATTTGCTACCATACTCCAGAAAGTGTTAAAATATCTGAACAGCACCTCAAGGATCCTCCCGAATTTCACAGCCATCAATTCTTAAAGGATATAGAGCCATATTGTGAAGAACAATGTTTAATTTCAAGTTTAAAATGTATTTTGCATGTTAAGAAATGAAACACGTCTTTTATTTTTTTGAGTGTTCTTATGGATTGGAACCAAGAAATCTGGAGGTCTGTTTTGTTTACTTGCATTTTAATGAAGTTTTACCTTGAGGTGAACATCTCAGCCCAAAAAGGTAAAGAAAGAAGAAAAACCTTATTTTCACCTAGCAACAGTAGTTCACTGGTGGCCAGAGAAGGGAAGTACAATGTCGGGAACCAGAAAAAAACCAGGAAATCAGACATTGACTGCCACCTAATATACCACCCTGTTCCCGACTAACATCTGTCTCAGGCTTGCTGCAGTATCCAGTGAACCTCAGCATAAGCTGACAGGACAGCATTTCATTTTCTGCTTAGGAACTCTACGGCCTTCTGGACTCAGTATCAAGTTCAACAATTTTAGGGCTTCCTCCATGTTCTTACCTCAACCCCCCAAACACCAGGTCTTATTATCACATGGTCCACTATGACACACAACCCATCATTAGCCATTAATTGTCCCCATTAACAGCCATTCATTCTCCTAGGCTGACCATTATCCATCCATTCCTTTGTTTGTCCAACTGTTCTTCTCTCTCTTTGGGCTCTATCTCCACCTATCATTTACTCCTTATCCCACCTCTCCTTCCCCCAAATTCTGCATAAAAGACAACTTTTTCCTAGCTACCAACACTTCTGAGGAAGAGTCGCTGAACCCAGAACGTTAACTCTGAACGTTTTCTGCATAGATGCTGCCAGACCTTGCTGAGTTTTCCATTGATTTCTGTTTTTGTTTCTGATTTCCAGCATCCACAGTCCTTTCATTTGTTTTTAACTAATCAGACATTGTTTACTGTGAACCGACCTGAAACGTTAACTCTGTTTTCTCCTTCACAGATGCTGCCAGACCTGCTGAGCTTTTCCAGCAACTTTGTTTTTGTTCTTGTTTACTGTGAGTCAGAGAGTGAAGGGCTGTTGGACAGTGGACTTACGGAACCCATTTAACTCTTAAGTTAGTTTCACAGTGAGTTTCATTTGCAGTTCGTTTTAAGGTATCTTTGGAATATTTATCAGATAAAAGAGAAAGTATCTTGCAATTTCTTCTCTAAGAGGAAAGCAATTGCAGCTGGAGTCTGAACAATGAGCCTTAGTGTGGAGTTAGTAGTGTCTCTTCACTGACATTTGGGATGAAATTATGAACTTGTATCCTTTCCTGGTATCTGTAATGAACTTGTCCCAACTTTACATTTTGTCACGTGAAATATGGCTTACGTTTTTCTTGGCTAAATACTTTAAGTTTTCTGTTAAAAGTACACTGAGGGCCTCAGGTGATTATTCAGTGATTGATATCCTGAATTTAACAACAGCATAGGAGGATCCTGTCAAGTCAGAGATTCTAGTATAAACATCAACTGGGATCATAACAAGGCATACACATGAATTAAGAGTAGGCCATTCAGCCTCTCAAGTCTGCTCCAGGAACAAAGAACAAAGAACAGTGCAGCACAGGAGCAGGCCCTTTGGCCCTCCAAGCCTGCACTGACACATTTTGCCTTTCCATACTAAACTGTCTTCACTTACAGGGTCCATATCCCTCTATTCCCTTCCTATTCATGTATTCGTCCAGGTGTTTGTTGAATGCTGCTATTATGTCTGCTTCCACCATCTCCTCTGGCAGTGCGTTCCAGGCACTCACCACCCTTTGTGTGAAAAAAGTGCCTCGCACATCTCTTTTAAACTTCTCCCCCACACCCCACACCTCGAATTTGTGTCCTCTAGTAATTGACACCTCTACTCTGGGAAAACGTCTCATACTTTCCACTTTATCCATGCCATTCACAATTATATAAACTTCTATTAGGTCGGTCCTCAACCTCTTGTGTTCCAGTGAAAACAAATCCAGTCTATCCAAACTTTCTTGACAGCTAAAAGCTCCCATAACAGGCAACATCCTCGTAAACCTTTTCTGTACCCTCTCTAAAGCATCAACATTCCTCTGGTAATGTAGTGACCAGAACTGTACGCAATATTCCAAGTGTGGCCTAACTAAAGTTCTATAAAGCTGCAGCATAATTTGCCTATTCTTAAACTTAATGCCCCTTCCAATGAAGGTAAGCATGCCATCGGCCTTTTTTACTACCATATCTACCTACGCTTTCACCTTCAATGATCTGTGCACCAGCACACTCAAATCCCTCTGCATATCAATATTCCTAAGTGTTCTGCCATTCCCTGTATAATTTCCACCTGTATTTGACCTTCCAAAATGCATCATCTCACATTTGTTTGGATTAAACTCCATCTGCCCATGCCTCCAACTGATTTATATCCTGCTGTATCCTCTGACAATCCTCCTCACTATCTGCAACTCCACCAATCTTTGTATTGTTTGTAAATTTACTAATTAGAGCAGCTACATTTTCCTCCAAATCATTTATGTAGACCACGAACAGCAGAGGTCCCAGCACTGATCCCTTTGGAACACCACTAGTCACAACCCTACATTCCGAAAAGCATTCTTCCACTGCTACCCTCTGTCTCCTGTGACTAACCCAGTTTTGTATCCATCTTACCAGCTCACCCTGATACTATGTGACTTCACCTTTTGTACCAGTTTGCCAAGAGGGACCTTGTCAAAGGCTTTACTAAAGTCCACGTTGACAACATCAACCACTTTTCTTTCATCAGTCATCTTCATCGCCTCTTCAAAAAACTTGATTAAGTTAGTGAAGCACAACCTCACCTACACAAAACCATGTTGCCTATCACTATTAAATCCATTTGCTTCTAAATATGTGTAGATCTTGTCCCTGAGAATCTTTTCCAATAATTTCCCTGTCATCAACGTGAGACTCATAGGCCTGTAATTTCCAGGATCATCCTTGTTACCTTCTTAAACAATAGGACGACATTGGCTATTCTCCAGGCCTCTTGGGCCTGACCTGTGGCCAAAGAGGATACAAACATATCTATCAATGCTCCAGCAATCTGTTCTCTTGCCTCCCTCAATATTCTGGGATTGATCCCATCAGGACCTGGTGACTTATTTACCTTAATACTTTTCAAGATGCACAACACCGCATCCTTTTTAATACCAAATTTGCCTAGAAACTTGACACTGCCTTCCTTGAGAGAATTCCTTCTCTTTAGTAAGTACCAACACAAAATATTTGTTTAAGACCTCACCTACCTCTTCTGTCTCCACACATAGATTCCCTCCTTTGTCCTTGAATGGGCCAACCCTTGTCCTGGCTAGCCTCTTGCTTTTTATATCTGTATAAAAAGCCTTGGGATTCTCCTTAACCCCGTTTGCTAATGACTTTTAATGACCCCTTTTAGCCCTTCTAATTCATTGTCTAAGTTCTTTCCTACTTCCCTTACATATGTCAAGGGCTTCATCAGTTCCCATCCTCCTCGACATTACCTATGCTTCTTTTCCTTTCTGAAGAAGGTCATAAAACCCCTGGTCATCCAAAGTTCATGTAACTTGCCTTACCTATCCTTCATTCTCACAGCAAAATGCCGTTCAAAAAATACCCACATGTCCGATGTAGATTTACCCTTAAACAGCCACCTCCAATCAAAATTCTCCAGTTCCTGCCTAACATTGTTGTAGTTCACCTCCCCCAATTTAACACCTTCACTTGAGGACTGCTGTTATCCCTTTCCATGAATATCTTAAAACTTATGGGTATTATGGTCACTACTCCCAAAATGCTCTCCCACTGAAACTTCACTCACCTGGCCAGGTTCATTTCCCAAAACCAGGTCCAGTATAACCCCTTCCCTGGTTGAACTGTCACATATTGTGTCAAGAATCCCTCCTGAATGGTCATCACAAATTCTGCCCCAACCAAGTCCCTCGCACATAACGTGTCCCAGTCAATATAGGGGAAGTTAAAATTATCCACCACGACAATGTTGCTGTTCTTGTATCTTTCCAAAATCTGTCTACATATTCTCTTCTCTATCTTCCACTGGCTGTTGGGATGCCTGTATTTTTCCCCCAGCATTGTGATTTCACCTTTCCTGTTCCTGAGTTCTACACATATTGCCTTGCTGCATGAGTTCTCTGATGTATCCTCTCTCAGTACAGCTGTGAGATACTCCCTCACCCCTTTATGCCCACTTTCTGCTGCCTATTATCCAAGCAATCCTCTTTCTATGCTAATGTGTTATCCCTACACTGTGTGCACATACTTGGTGTAATAATCTTTGATAGATTTTCAAAAGACATTTCACAAAGTGCACTAGGTGCAGCACATCCAAGGGCAGTCCTTTGTCTAGGTTGCTTGTTATTCCCCAATAACTAATAAATTCGTCAAACCTGACCACACTGACTCTACCTGACTATATTCAGATTTTCTGACTGTCCAGCTATATAGCCTCCTTAATAATAAACGTTGGAATTACAAAGGTTTACTTAACCAACCTGTCATTTTCTCCTTTCCATCTGTCTTGTTGAATTAAGGAGATACTTTGCCATTTTCCAGTTTGGTGGGCCCTTCCTGGATTCCATTAACTTTGGAAAATCAGCAGCTACTTCTTTTAACTCCGAAGGATGAAGTCCATCGGGATCAGGGACTTCTCAGACATTTGTTCTCATACTTTCCTTTGTATTCTTTCCCTGACAATTGTAATTCCTGTAAGATACTTTATCCCTTTCAAATCCTGACACTCAAATATTTCCAGGATGATATTTATTTCCCCTTCAGTGAAGGCAGACACAAAATATCTGTTCAACTCAGTTGTCATTTCCCTATCTTCTGTTATTAATTCCAAAGTCTCTAGAAGACCAACACTCACATTACGTTTTTTTATTGTTAAAGACCTGCAGAATCTCTCACTATCTCATTTTATGTTTATAATTAGCTTTCTTTCATAACCTAATTTCTCTTTCCTTATTAATCTTTCAGTTATTCTTTACTGTTTCTTTGTATCCTGTCCAATCTTCTGATTTGCTACTCACCTGTATGGAATTATATGCCTCTGCTTTCAGTTTCCTACTATCATTAACTTGATTATTAGCCACAGATGGTGTGCGCTTCCCCTAGAAGCTTTGTTTCTCACTGGAATCTAGTTTTTCTGAATGTTCCAAAATATTTCCTTAAAAATCTGCTGATCATACTGAGATAGTAAACAAGAGAAATTCATTCAAAAAGGGACATGTACTCAAGGTAAACGAAATTCTAAATACTTTGCAAAATAGTCTGAATTTGTAAAACCACTTCTCTCTTTAGATTACTATAGTTGATTAAGACAACATGTGCTCATAAAACCAGATTTACCTCAACACATCAGAAACTGAACAGTAATAACATCAATTGCAAATCATTTCAAAAGTTGAAAGGTATTCAATGTGCATCAAAATGCTGCATTATTAGAAAAGAATTAGCTGAGCAGAAAACTGTAGCACATATTTAGGAATGGTACACTTAACTGCACAACCCTTGATTATCGAAACCACTCAACTATCAGAATCAACTTGTGTCGGCTGAACATTTTAGGTTGTAATTACCGGCTTCCAGTTTTCTGAACTCTTCATTAAGCAAACAAATCCTTTGTTTCTGAGGGAGTGCAATTGAAAATGAACCAGAATAAATGCCTCTTAAAGCCTGATAATTGAACTCTGAATTCTGAAGGACCTTTCCAGTTTTCTTTCACATTGAAGATGTACATAATGTAAAACAATTTTCTGGAAACATCTGGCGAGTAGTGCTACAAGATAAAACCAACATTGATAGAAGATTGGGAATTATGTCTTCTTAAAAAATACCGAAGTATGTCACAGGAAAATAAGAAGGAAAATGGTTTTATTGAATCAGACTGACTATGCTCACATATTATGTTATGATGTGGAGGCGCCGGTGGTGAACTGGGGTGGGCAACCTCAATAATCACACAATATCAGGTTATAGTCCAATAGGTTTAGGTGAAGACACAAGCTTTCGGAGTCTCACTCCTTCTTCAGGTATCAGTGCTAGACGTGGCATCAGACACAGAATTTATAAGAACATAAGGTCATAGAACTGATACAGTGTTGAATGAACGTAAAACAGCTGTTAAATCTTTAATCAGTTAGAAAGGATTAATATGCAAATTCCAGAATTTCTTTCAAGTCACTGCCCTGAGATCTAAAACTTGAATGACTTGAAAGAAATTCTGGAATTTGCATATTAATTCTTTCGATCTGATTAAAGATTTAACAGCTGTCTTAGATTTGTTCAACAGCACGTCAGTTCTATGACCCTTTGATCTTTTGCTTATAAATTCTGTGTCTGATGCCACCTCTTTGTCTGACACCTGAAGAAGGAGTGAGACTCTGAAATCTTGTGTCTTCAAATAAACCTGTTGGACTATAACCGGGTGTCACGCATTTATTAAATTATGCAGATTAACAAAGCCTCATGAGACTATTGGAATTTTTGGGGTCAAGATGGGTTCAACCCAATTTAATATTTGAACTGGTAATGTTGTTCACATCAACATTTTGAGGAGACCTGACTTATCATTGAAGTTATATTAACTTATTAAAATGATATCAATGCACAGGAAGACGTAACAAATGAAAAATAAAATACAGGATTTTAAAATATTTACCACATGAACTAAAATGCTTTCCATTGGAGACAAGTCTGTATTTGATTCAAATGTTAAGCATAAAACTAGAAGGCAGAAGAACAAAATTAACAAACTTCAAACAAAATTATAAATTGTAAGGTATTTTTGACTCACAGAACAGACATTCATTTGGAATAAACTTCCATCATACTCAAGTCATGCTTAATTGGCCTTCTTATTTGAAATAAAAACTATCCTCAAGAACAATATTGACATTTCGACTGTGGAGTGCAGTCTGCTGTGATGGAATAGTCTGTGCTGTTGGAAACAAAATCAGTTTACTGTACAACATAAATCTTCTGAGCTTTTTTTTCTAATTAAGAAAACTCTCCTCAAGAAATCAATTTGTATCATTCTCCATTGCATGAGTAAAATAGAATATCTAGAATGTGGGACTGGAATTTCTCAAAAATTGGCTAAGCATCATTTTCAGGGAGTTTTCATAGAGATTTTCTCTCTGACATCTAGTGAGTTTCTCTGCTGCTCACCTCATCAATAAGACAGAAGCTCTGTGAGGCTCGAAGTTCTGAATGAAGTGGGACTGCGTAATCAGGTAAAGTAAATGTTGTGGGCATCAAGCAGGCACAAAATGAGTGAGAACTCAAAGCAAGCTAAGAGCCCTGAGAGGCTTCTGCAGAGAGATGCAGACAAGTTAAGCAACTGAGCAAAGTGGACAAAATTTTATTAAATAAGGGAATCAAAGATTTTAGGGTAAAGGCAGGAAAGTGGTGTTGAGGATTATCAAATTCCCATGATCTCATTGAATGGTGGAGCAGACTCGATGGGCTGAATGGCCTACTTCTGCTCCTACATCTTATGGTCATATTATGCACCTTGTTGTGTTTGCATGTGGAGATGCATACTTGTCCCTTTGTGCAAAGTAGCCCGACGACAGCATTACAAAGTAAGGCTTTGTGAGCTCCAAAGTGAACTGTATTATAAGTCCCAAACTCGCCATGATGACTTAGTGAGGCTGGTACTGATTTGATGCTAACTTCTGTGGGCAGCAGTGGGGGATGGGGCCAGGCAGTCACTGCCCATGGAGCATACCTTGGCTTGTTGGAGAATACTGGCCAAGATGAGGGGCCAGCGAAGTAGTCGGGCTCTGACTTTCATGTCAGGATTTGTCCTTATCTAATATCTCTCCACTGCCTGGGAAAATGGCAACTGAGATTGTAAGACCATCAGACATAGGAGCAGAATTAAGCCATTCAGTCCATCAAGTCTGCTCCACAATTCGATCATGGTTGGCATGTTTCTCAATCCCATTTTCCTGCTTTCTCCCTGAAACCTTTGATCCACTTAATTATCACAAAACTATCTATCTCCGTTTCCCATACACTCAATAACTTGGCCTCCACAGTCCTCTGCAACAATGACTTCCACAGATTCACCCCCCTCTGATTGAAGAAATTCCTTTTCATCTCAGTTCCAGAGGGTTGTCCCCTCACTCTGAAGCTTTGCCTTCGGGTCCTAGTTTCTCCTACTCTCCATGTCCACTCTATCCAGGCCTCTCAGGATTTCTAAGTTTCAGTGCAGTCCTCAGTGCAGTCTCCGATGAAGTGTCAGTGTGTTTTCCCGCCTGGTTTTTAAACTCTGGAGTCCGTTGAGCTGGATTGCCTCACTTCCGGTTTTCCTTCCTATACACTCCACTATGAAGGAAAACCGAAAGTGAGGTAATCCAGCTCAACGGACACCAGAGTTTAAAAACCAGGTGGGAAAACACAACGGCGCTTCATCGGAGGCTGCACTGACGATGTTACCCAGCAGGGTAATGAAACGTCTGCGGAACAATGAAGAAGCTCGGCGAGCCAACCAACCACAACATCCACAACCCGAGCTACAAATCTACTCCAAAACCTTAGTAACTCATCATTTCTCACATCATTCAAGGCCTGGTAAAATGCAGCTTGTGTTTATGATTTAATACAAAATTATTTAAACTTTACATTAAGAAAATTGTTGCAAGAAACTATTGAACCAAAGTGTGGTGTCATGGTTACAAAACAATGTGGAAAAAACTCAAGAGTATAAATTCACCTTGGGCAATAGTGTAGAAGGGACAATGGCAAATAATCATTTCTTTTGGAGTTTGACTTTCTGTTCCATTGACCTGTATTCATTTCAATTGCTTTATCATTCTTTTATGTCTAAATTTGAAAAGGATGATGTGAGCGCTGTCAAATCTGCTTTTCAGAGACACAAATAAACATTTGAATGTGTCACATCATCGCCATTGCCAAGCTAAAGAAGGAAAGGAATAAACAGAACCTGTATTTACATGCTGCTTTATCAAGTCTCTCAAATATTCAAAAACACTTCTCAAATAACATATTCCTTTGAAGTACAATGATTGCAATTGCCTAATTAATAACAACAGGAATTGCACAGAGCAAGATCCCACAGTCAGCAATGTGATGAAAGACTGGTTTATTGAGCATCACAAGTACTGGATGAATGAAGAATATTGGCCAAGAAGGCAGAAGAACTCCTTGGAGGCCAGGCGGCATCAGAGGAGCAGGAAAGCTGACATTTCAGCTGACCTGAAACGTCAGCTTTCCTGCTGCTCTGATGCTGCCTGGTCTGCTGTATTCCTCCATCTCCACACTGTGTTATCTTTGACCCCAGCATCGGCAGTTCTTACTATCTCTGAAGAACTCTATGTTTCTCTTTCAGCTTTTGTGCATTTGAATAAATCCCACACTCCTTCTAACAATGCAGCATTCCCTTTGTCACAACACTGTAGCCAAGTTGGGAACTTTTGAGTTTCAGAAAAAGAAGTGTATGTGCTGCTAAACAAGGGAAATCTAACTGATGGTGATTACCAAGTGTTTTGTTGAAATGGATTTGAATATGGACTCAGAACTCAATGTCTATCATAGAACATAGAACATTACAGCGCAGTACAGGCCCTTCAGCCCTCGATGTTGCGCCAACCTGTGAAAACCAATCTGAAGCCCATCTAACCTAAACTATTCCATTATCATCCATATGTTTATCCAATGACCATTTAAATGCCCTTAAAGTGGGCGAGTCTACTATTTTTGCAGGCAGGGCATTCCAAGCCCTTACTACTCTCTGAGTAAAGAACCTACCTCTGACATCTGTCCTATATCTATCACCCCTCAATTTAAAGCTATGGCCCCTCGTGCTAGCCATCACCATCCGAGGAAAAAGGCTCCCACTGTCCACCCTATCTAATCCTCTGATGATCTTGTATGTCTCTATCAAGTCACCTCTTAACCTTCTTCTCTCTAACGAAAACAGCCTCAAAACCCTCAGCCTTTCCTCATAAGACCTTCCCTCCATACCAGGCAACATCCTGGTAAATCTCCTCTGCACCCTTTCCAATGCTTCCACATCCTTCCTATAATGCGGTGACCAGAACTGTACGCAATACTCCAAGTGCAGCCGCACCAGAGTTTTGTACAGCTGCAACATGACCTCATGACTCCGAAACTCAATCCCTCTACCAATAAAACCTAACATACTGTACGCCTTCTTAACAACGCTATCAACCTGGTTGGCAACTTTCAGTGATCTATGCACATGGACACCGAGATCTTTCTGCTCATCCACACTACCAAGAATCTTACCATTAGCCCAGTACTCTGTATTCCTGTTACTCCTTCCAAAGTGAATCACCTCACACTTTTCTGCATTAAACTCCATTTGCCACCTCTCAGCCCAGCTCTGCAGCTTATCTATGTCCCTCTGTAACCTACAACATCCTTCTGCACTATCCACAACTCCACCAACTTTGGTGTCATCCGCAAATTTACTAACCCATCCTTCTACGCCCTCATCCAGGTCATTTATAAAAATGACAAACAGCAGTGGCCCCAAAACAGATCCTTGAGGTACACCACTAGTAACTGAACTCCAGGATGAACATTTCCCATCAACCACCACCCTCTGTCTTCTTACAGCTAGCCAATTTCTGATCCAAACCGCTAAATCACCCTCAATCCCATGCCTCCGTATTTTCTGCAATAGCCTCCCATGGGGAACCTTATCAAACGCTTTACTGAAATCCAAATACACCACATCAACCGCTTTACCCTCATCCACCTGTTTGGTCACCTTCTCGAAGAACTCAATAAGGTTTGTGAGGCACGACTTACCCTTCACAAAACCGTGTTGACTATCCCTAATCAAATTATTCCTTTCTAGATGATTATAAATCCTATCTCTTATAATCCTTTCCAACACTTTACCCACAACCGAAGTAAGGCTCACTGGTCTATAATTACCAGGGTTGTCTCTACTCCCCTTCTTGAACAAGGGGACGACATTTGCTAGTCTCCAGTCTTCTGGAACTATTCCTGAAGACAATGACGACATAAAGATCAAAGCCAAAGGCTCTGCAATCTCCTCTCTAGCTTCCCAGAGAATCCTAGGATAAATCCCATCCGGCCCAGGGGACTTATCTATTTTCACACCTTCCAGAATTGCTAACACCTCCTCCTTATGAACCTTAATCCCGTCCAGTCTAATAGCCTGTATCTCAGTATTCTCCTCAACTACATTGTCTTTTTCCTGCGTGAATACTGACGAAAAATATTCATTTAGCACCTCTCCTATCTCTTCGGACTCCACGCACAACTTCCCACGACTGTCCTTGACCGGCCCCAATCTTACTCTAGTCATTCTTTTATTCCTGACATACCTATAGAAAGCTTTAGGATTTTCCTTGATCCTACCTGCTAAAGACTTCTCATGTCCCCTCCTGGCTCTTCTTAGCTCTCTCTTTAGGTCCTTCCTGGCTAACTTGTAACTCTCAAGTGCCCTCACTGAGCCTTCACGCCTCATCTCTACATAAGCCTCCTTCTTCCTCTTGACAAGAAATTCAACTTCTTTAGTAAACCACGGTTCCCTCGCTCGACCACTTCCTCCCTGCCTGACAGGTACATACTTCTCAAGGACACGCAGTAGCTGTTCCTTGAACAAGCTCCACATTTCAATTGTGCCCAGCCCCTGCAGTTTCCTTCTCCACCCTATGCATCCTAAATCTTGCCTCATCGCCTCATAGTTGCCTTTCCCCCAGCTATAACTCTTGCCCTGCTTTATATACCAATCCCTTTCCATCACTAAAGTAAACGTAACTGAATTGTGGTCACTATCACCAAAGGGCTCTCCTACCTCCAAATCTAACACCTGGCCTGGTTCATTACCCAGTACCAAATCCAATGTGGCCTCGCCTCTTGTTGGCCTATCTACATACTGTGTCAGGAAACCCTCCTGCACACATTGGACAAAAACTGACCCATCTGAAGTCCTCGAACTGTAGCGTTTCCAGTCAATATTTGGAAAGTTAAAGTCCCCCATAACAACTACCCTGTTAGTTTCGCTCCTATCCAGAATCATCTTTGCAATCTTTTCCTCTACATCTCTGGAACTTTTCGGAGGCCTATAGAAAACTCCCAACAGGGTGACCTCTCCTTTCCTGGTTCTAACCTCAGCCCATACTACCTCAGTAGACGAGTTGTCATCAAGTGTTCTTTCTGCCACCGTAATACTGTCCTTGACTAACAATGCCACACCTCCCCCTCTTTTACCACCTTCCCTGATCTTACTGAAACATCTAAACCCCGGAACCTGCAACAACCATTCCTGTCCCTGCTCTATCCATGTCTCCGAAATGGCCACAACATCGAAGTCCCAGGTACCAACCCATGCTGCAAGTTCACCCACCTTATTCCGGATGCTCCTAGCATTGAAGTAGACACACTTCAAACCACCTTCCTGCCTGCCGGTACACTCCTGCAACCTTGAAACCTGATTTATGACCTCACTACTCTCAACCTCCTGTACACTGGAGCTACAATTCAGGTTCCCACCCCCCTGTTGAATTAGTTTAAACCCTCCCAAAGAGCATTAGCAAATTTCCCCCCCAGGATATTGGTACCCCTCTGGTTCAGGTGTAGACCATCCCGTTTGTAGAGGTCCCACCTACCCCAGAATGAGCCCCAATTATCCAGGTATCTGAATCCCTCCCTCCTGCACCATCCCTGTAGCCACGTGTTCAACTGCTCTCTCTCCCTATTCCTCGCCTCGCGAGCACTTGGCACGGGTAACAAACCAGAGATAACAACTGTTTGTTCTAGCTCTAAGCTTCCACCCTAGCTCCTTGAATTTCTGCCTTACGTCCCCATCCCTTTTCCTACCTATGTCGTTGGTGCCTATGTGGACTACGACTTGGGGCTGCTCGCCCTCCCCCTTAAGGATCCCGAAAACACGATCCGAGACATCACGGACCCTGGCACCTGGGAGGCAACACACCAACCGCGAGTCTCTCTCGTTCCCACAGAATCTCCTATCTGTCCCCCTAACTATGGAGTCCCCAATGACTAATGCTCTCTTCCTCTCCCCACTTCCCTTCTGAGCAACAGGGACAGACTCTGTGCCAGAGACCTGTACCCCATGGCTTACCCCTGGTAAGCCGTCCCCCCCAACAGTATCCAAAACGGTATACTTGTTTTTGAGGGGAATGGCCACAGGGGATCCCTGCACTGTCTGCCTGTTCCCTTTCCGTCCCCTGACTGTAACCCATCTACATTGCTCTGCAGACAGTTTTTATTTTGATTGCATATAGCCTACAATCTAACTTCTAAAACAATATTCAATAGCCAAAATATCAAAGGGGAGGGAGGATGTCTATACATGTCGACAATTCATGTCTATGTTTATGGAAGTCATTAGTACTTTTTACAGCAGCTCAAGGATAATTTTAGCAATCTGTTTTCATGAAGCTTTGTTTTATATTATGCAAATAAAGAACATTTGTCTGCACATCGCAGTGATAATAATTGAAGGGCAGACATTTTAAATTTACTTTAATACCTTTCTGACATGCTTGTAATTATAATTTATAATTTACTTCAAGATATCTACTTGAAGCTGTAGTGATCATTAAGAATATGTCATCAGCTAATTTTGGTTAAGAGAGGGTTACTCTCAGACAATTAATTTGTTTCTCCTGCCTTTTGAAGAGTAATTTTCTGTAATAGAAAAGAAATGGAATCTGCCTCAATTGACAATCATTGATGCAGAGTGATCAAACACTTGGCACTGTTTTTAATAACACTATCAATGATGACAGCCGATGAAGTCTTAAAGCAAGATGCTGCTCATAATCTAGGAACAAAAAAACAATTGTCCTATTATTAGTGACATTTTCTGCAAAGGAATTGACACAAACCCTCACTGGCACATCAAACAAAACACCGGAAGGCTTGACTTCAATCTGAACTTTACAACGGTTTTCTAAAATAATCGGCAGCAGGAAAACTAACCAGACTGATCTGAAAACTACTTCTTGCTTGTATATATCACCGTGAAACTGCAACATTACCCAGCGGTAAAACCAATGAGAACACTGGAAGGAAAGTGAGTCACTGGGGATAGATGTTTTCATAGTAGAAATAATAAATATAATTTTGGAAATATTTCAATTTGTTACACAAAGGAAACAGATTTCAAATGAGGATGAATAACAGTTTTTTTCAGAATCACGAGCCCCACATATCAGATTTATTCTACCCCATGAGCATTGTATTTAACAGAACGCCTGGTGTAAGGTGGAATTTTGATGCCCTCTGGGCTATTGATTTAATTAGTCCTGACTCAGGAGGCAGTCTCACACCTCAGTTGTTCAGAGGGATGCAGGTTCAAGTCCAAATCCATTGTATTGAGCAGCAGGATCGAGGCTGATATTCCATTTTCCAGAGGTGCTGTTTTTTGAAGGAGATGTTAAATCAAAATCTGGACTATCCACCAAACTAGGCATTAAAAAAAAACATTAATTTCTTTTAGATGAAGATCAGGGAAGTTCTCCCTGGTCTCCTGGCCCATATTTGTTTATCCCTCAATCAATATCACTCAAGCAAACTAAAATAAAACAAAGTACTCTGGATATTGGAAATCTGAAATAAAAACAGAAATTGCTGAAGGCTGCCAGATCTGCTGAGTTTTTCCAGCAACTTCTGTTGTTGTCACAGAACGGCATGGTGGCTCAGTGGTTAGCACTGCTGCCTCACAGTGCTAGGGACCTAGGTTCAATTCTACCCTTGGGCAACTACCTGTGTGGAGTTTGCATGTTCTCCCCATGTCTGTGTGGGTTTCCTCCCACAGTCTAAAGATGTGCAGGCTAGGTGGCTTGGTCATGCTAAATTGCTCATAGTGTTCAGGGATGTGTAGGTAAGGAAGCTTAGCTATGGGAAATACAGGGATCGAGGAGTGAGATGGTCTTTAGAGGGTTAGTATGGACTCATTGGCCACAAATGGCCTGTTTCCACACTGTAGAGATTCTAAGAAACAGATTGCCCAATTATTATTACATTGCTGATCCTCTCAGGTTTTCTAGTTAGTTAGTGGGCAATTGCTGAATATTTTAAAATGGAAGAAGTCATGAAACAAAGTCCTTATGAGTTTATCAGCATTTTTCTTACATACAGAAACAAATTCTCTCTCTCTGTTCCATGTGTAAAGTTTCCTCCCTACTCTATCTGATTGTTTGAAATCAATCCTCAGCTCACCATATCCTGCCCTCTATGATTTATTTACACTGACTCCCCAAACTCATTTTGTCTCAATTTTTAAAATTACTACCTCTTCATTTCTCTTTATTAGAATTGTGCACAGCAGACAATGGCAATTTATTTCTGTTCTCAATAAAATGTAGAAAGGAACCAAATGACTAGACCAATTAATCTCAGCAGAATACGTTGTACTTTAAGAATCTTTTGTGTGGGAGTGTGGTTCTACCGTTAAGTGACTGTACATTGTTTTATGGAAACTGCAAGCTTTTGCACAACATGATCTGTTTTCTCCTTTAATGCCACAAGTCATGGTGAAGATGTACCATTCTGCTTCAGGGATATTTTCAGCTCCTAAACCCACATACAAATCTTCGGCACTTTCATCTTTATTTTTGAAGGACCCAACCAAGCAATAGCAGGGAGCAGCTGACGATCCAGTTGAGGGGGAAAGCTCCTAAGGCTGAGGGCTGCTTCGTGACGCCCCCACCCGACCCCCTCCCAGCGTTGACACAACAGTACCCTGACCAACTGAGGAGGGAGTTTCATGATGGAGGAGGAGAGAGTGCCTCAACATGTGAGGCTCCCTACATTAAAGATCATTCCCTTTTTCAAACATTTTGAGCACCCCCAGCTACCTGGTTATGATCAATGGGATACCCTGCTGAGGCTGAATAACCAGGACTGGTGACAGCGTTCTGAAGAAGGGTCACTGGACCCGAAATGTTAACTCTGATTTCTACCCACAGATGCTGTCAGACCCACTGAGCTTTTCCAGCAATTTCTGTTTTGTTTCTGATGTGGGTGGGGTCCCATAGCCCTGCTCTACATGAGCCAGCCATGGAGTTCAGGCTGACAGCTCTTACCTGGGTTCTCATTTGGAAATCCCAGTTAGTATGGGAACTTAGTCAGTCCTGTAATTGGCTCTAATTGCCTTCAAATGTCGACCTGTGACTATTAACTTGGCACCACATCAGCATGACAGCCATTGGTGCAGAATTTCAGCTTCACCTACCTCCAACTCCAATCCTGACCCAGCCAACCCAATGTAACTGGAAGGATCTTTGAATGTGGACAAAATTTCAAAATAAGGTTTCAAATTTTTTTTAAAATTCATTCACAAGATGAGGGTGTCACTGGCTAGGCAGCATTTATTGCCCAGAGTCAACCACATTGCTGTGGGTCTGGAGTCACATATAGGCCAGACCAGGTAAGGATGGCAGTTTCCTTCCCTAAAGGACATTAGTGAACCAGATGGATTTTTCCTCCAACAATTGGCAATGGATTCATGGTCATCATTAGATTCTTAATTCCAGATAGTTTATTGAATTCAAATTCCACCATCTACCACAGTGGGATTTGAACCCAGGTCCCCAGAACATTGTCTGGGTCTCTGGATTAACAGTCTAGCGATAATACCATTAGGTCATCGCTTCCCCTATGCTAGGGATCACAAAGAGATGGGAGAGAAGTTAAGATGGTGGAAATGTTAGAAAATTTAAAAGATAAAATGCAAAGTTATAGCTGATGGATTAAAAGGGGCAGGATACAAAATTGACTGAGTGACAGGAAACAGAGGGTAGTGTTTGAAATGGATATTTTTGGAATGGAAGAAGATTTTCCATTCTGTTCTTGTCTGGGATGTGGGCAGCACTGGTAATGCCAGCATTTGTCGCCCATTTCTAATTGACCTTGAACTAAGTGGTGTGCTCAGTCATTTCAGACAGCAGTGAAGTGGGTCTGGAGTTGTTGTTGTGGGTTTGGAGTCACATGTAGTCCAGACCAGTAAGGATGCAGTTTCTTTCCCTAAAAGGGCATTCGTGAACCAGATGGGTTTTTATGACAATTGAAAAAGGCCAATTTTTAATTCCAGATTTTACTTAATTCAAATTTCACTATCTGCCACGATGGGTTTCGAACTCATGTGTCCAGAACATTCTGGAATCTGGGATCGGTGACATTTGTACTATGTCATTACCTCCACAATTATTGGAAATTAAAAAGAGGAGTTCTCCTGAAACACATCATTCTCTTCATTAAATTTTCAGAAGAGAACTAATTGATGATTCCAACCTGTGAGAGATATTTGTATTTTTAGTCTGTAATTTGCAGCACTGGGCAGAGACTGAGCAACGCTGATTGGCAAATCTTACTGTTGGCATCAGACCTGGTCCAGATGCTGATTACAGGATCTCTGTGGCGTTGTACGGTGATATGTATTGTTGCTACGTCAACAGAATAGCTCCTGCAGAGGCAAAATGTACAAAACAGTGGGTATCCTTGGAGGATGCTGGAAAGCAGCAGTCTGTATATCTCCTGCCAGATAGAAGAGTTCATTTGTAGATTTTTCCTTTGGAATATTTTGTTAGGAACACTATATATTGAAACGAATACAGCAATGTTCCCCTGGGAGATCAATTGCTTCCTTTTGTTCAGGCCCGGCCCTGCTTTTCTCAAACGTTTCTTCGGCCATTCTTCAGAGACGCTCTTTTACAAAAATATTCTGCACTCACTACTTCATTTGCAGCTCAAAGATTGAACATAAAATTTCTAAAACATTCCAGATTCATCAGTGCCCAGGATATTGGTAATGATACTCACATGGGTTTGCAGTTTCAAAATATGTAATTAACTAAAAGCAGGAAGACATCCTCATGGTAAGCAACAGGTGAAAGTGTCAGATGAACATTCTTTCTGACATTGAGTATAACCTTTGAATACGCTTGATGGAAAGTTGCTCCCTCTGCAATTTTAATCACTTGTAAATCACTCGACTGTTTCTATAATAGGACTAATTTGGCAGACAATCAAAATGCATCCTCCTGCCCTTTCAATTTTTAAATCATGCATTTACAGGTGTTGAAACAGATCTTTCTCCAACAGCCATAATCTTGAACGTTGCTGCGTTAATTTTTCAAACTAAATGAAACATGGCATGCATAACTATTTCCTATAGTCATTAATCTGAAATAATTTCAGTGAAACACATAAGCCCAGCAATGTTAAAAATAGGAATTGTGTTCTAAATGTGCCAATATATATTGTAGCCATATGTGCTGTACTGGGAATGTGAATGTCCTTTCAATAGCTGGACAACAGAGAAAGAAAAAGTACCCTGTGACTTTGGCAGACTCTATGGTGACATTGTTATTAAACTGAAGCTCTGGTATTTTTCTGCTTTTGTAGTTGGCAGCTAGGAAGTCTGCCCATTAAATGAATAACAGAAAGTGTTGGGCTGAAGGGTGTGAAGTGAAAATTCCAAGCCAAAGAGTTCAAAGCAAAATTGATTTAAAAAATAATAAACATACCACAATAAAACTTCATTAGACAAACATTTTCTAATCAAAGCACCAGGAATAATAATACCTATGAAAATACTGTCTCCAGATGTGTCTTCTGATGATTGACTAGAGTTCACTTTATGCACCAACGCTATTGGTGGTGTGTGGTTTATCAGTACGGAGTGCTATTTTGGGAAATTATTTATGTCATTTTCCTTTACAACAGAAAAGTGGAAACATTTGTTCACATCACTGCTTCCCTTGCCCTTATTATCTTCCTGTTTATTGGTTTTAGCATCAGTTCATTATAAAGCTCTTGCAATGAAACTTGCGAAGGGAAATAAAAACAGAAATTGCTGGAAAATCTCAGCAGGTCTGGCAGCGTCTGTGGAGAAAAATCAAAGTTAACATCTTGGGTCCAGTGCCCTTTCTCCAAAACTTGGGATACTGGACCCAACACATTAACTCTGATTTCTCTCCACAGATGTTTCTGGACCTGCTGGGCCTTTCCAGCAATTTCTGTTTTGTTTCTAATTTCTGGCATCTGCAGGCCTTTCAGTTTTTATTGCATAAAAGAAAGTTGGATACATAAGCTGCAAATCTTCACTAATTTTCAACAGTTTCAGACTGATCACAGTGTTTATATTGCACCTGGTGATAGGTGGTAATACTACTGTGTCCATCATAATCACTGAAAATTCATCCCACAATGCAGGGGGAAGAAGTGTAAATGAGGATAGCACGATAGCACATGGAGGCAAAGGAATCATTTGATGGACAAGCCACTGGGGTAATCTCATGATTTGCCAGTGATTTTATAAGACTGCCCAATAAAAACTGGAAGAACTGTGGATGCTGTAAATCAGAATTAAAAACAGAAGTTGCTGGAAAAGCTCAGCAGGTCTGGCAGCATCTGTGAAGGAGAAAAATCAGAGTTAATGTTTTGGGTCCCGTGACCCTTCCTCAGAACTGAGGAAGGGTCAGCCTGCCCAGTAGTTGGAGAATGGTTTATGGACACAGAGAAATCAAAACACCAATATTAACAGCCAAAATTGAACCATTGCTCAGCCTCATTGCTGTAGATGATCCCTTACTGAAGGGACTGAAGGCGACAGGGGCTGTAGTGCCTCCAGTAGAAGAGTGAAGTAAAATGACGGGCAAATGGATTACGGGAGATGAGTCACCTGATAAGGTCCACACATCCCTGCAAAATATAACATTACTGTGTGGCTCAACAGCAGAGAGAACAAATCGGATTGCAATACCAAACAGCTGATCCCATTGACTAGTCTTTGCTTTTCCTTTATACACAAACTGATCTCTCATTTTGTTCACTGTCTTCATGTCTGGACTTCACTGCATGTGGTTATCAAATAATACTTTGTTGAAGTCAACAGTTGACTAAATACAAAATGAAAATGAAGCATGTGACAACAATAGGCCCTGTTAAGACATGATGACAACAGAAGTGAAATAATATCTTTGATGTGTGCTCCACACCCAATCTTATTAAAATCATAAGCAGATATGAGAAGTTGTATAGTTTGCAGAAAGATAGGCTTCTTTTATTCGAACTATAATACGAACAGTCAATCACAGAAAGTGCATTATACAAATAGAAAACATGTGTAAGAGGGACTTTTTTTTACCTCAGGTTGATGAACAACTTCAATGTAGGCGCACACTGGGTGAAAGGCTCCAGTTCCACAGGCATACAGGTGGCTTTGATTATAATGCTGCAGAACCCTGATGAAATTTGCACATTCTTTCTGCATGAGAGATAACATGGAAGGAATTCAGGTGGTCAGTGCAAATTGTTCTATGGAACTGTCTTCAACTCAAATCATTTTTGGAATAGTACTGACTTTTCCAGAATATATTCTGGAAACATTAAGGCTGTCAATTTCAATAGTAGAACAGGTTTGCTCCTTACATAGAACGGTGAACAGTACAGTACAGGAACAGGCCCTTCGGCCCACCATGTCTGTGCCGACACATGATGCCATGCTAAACTAATCCCATCTAGCTGTACATGGTCCGTATCTCTCGATTCCGTAAGATCATAAGACCATAAGATATAGGAGCAAAATTAAGCCATTCAGCCCATCGAGTCTCCTCCACCATTTGATCATGGCTGATATGTTTCTCAGCCTCATTCTCCAGCCTTCTCCCCATAACCATTGATCTCCATACCAATCCAGAACCCACTTCCTGATTGTCTTAATTACATTCAATGATTTGGCCTCCACAATCCTTTGCAGCTCTGAGTTCCACTGTCTGTTCATATATCTGTCTAAACGCCTCTTAAAAGTTGCTCTCGTAACTGCTTCTACCATCTCCCCTGACAACGTGTTCCAAGAACCTCCTACCCTCTGTATAAAAGCTTTTCCCCTTTCACTTTAAACCTATGTCATCCTGGGAAAAAAAGACGCTGACTATTCACCCTATCCATGCCTCTCATAATGTTATATCTTTCTATCAGGTCATCCCCGAGCCTCTAAAACCCTACAGAAAACAATCCAGGTTTTTCCAATGTCTCCTTGTGTCTAATAGACTCCAATCCAGGTAACATCCCGGTAAACCTCTCTTGCACCCTCTCCACAGCCTTCATATCCTTGCTATAATGTGGCAGTCAGAACTGCATACAACAGTCCAAATGTAGCCCAATTAAAGTCTTATACAGCTGCAACATGACTTGTCAACTTTTATACTCAATGCCCTGACCGATGAAGGCAAGCATTCCATATGCCTTCTTTACCACCTTATCCACTTGTGTTGCCACTTTCAGGGAGCTATGGACTTGCACCCTATGATCTCTCTGTGTATCAGTGCTCCTCAGGGTCCTGTCATTTACTGTATACTTACCACTTGCATTTAACATCCTGAAATGCATCATCACACAGGTCCAGATTAAACTCCATCTACCTTTTCTCCACCCCTAACTTTCCAACTGATCTGTATTCTGCTGTATCCTTTAACAAACCTCCTACTTTCCACAGCTTATTTTGTAATAAATAAAGCAAAGCTGGAAAATGGTGAGTTTGACTTCAATTAATGGTAATTTGTTGGAGGGGATTCTGAGAGATAGCATTTAAACATATTTGGACAGGGTCTGATTCCAGGCTGTATGATTCTATGACTCTATGTCCATTCTTATTGCCCATAATGTCTTCAAAAAAAACCAAAAAACACAATTACCTGATGAACTTGTGTCTAATAATGACTCCATAGTATTACAGTGCACACAGTACAAACATCAGAACTGTAAGTGTATAAGATCACTGTTGTTTTCATAGAGATAAACATCACACTGCCTTGGCTTGGCTGATTTGGATATTGACACAGATGAACCTGCTACCTTGAAGTGGAGAAATCAACTATTTTAAAGGAAAAATATTGCTGTCAATGACACAGCCATCTGGGATTTTACATTTAGGGCACAGCTGAGCTGTTGGAATGTAAAACCATTTCACAGACGGTGAGTATGTTTTCAACATAGTCCATCCTCCAGGCAGCTGACCGATTGCTTACAGAATAGCCCAGACCTACCTGAGAATTTGTAGCTCTATCCTAGTGCATTCACCATGTAGGCTGTTATTATTGGGATGACTTGCCAGGAAGTTGCAGCAAAATTATGCGATGGAACCTTCTCCTGCATAGTGCAACTGAACCACATCTATAATTCACGACGTATTAAATAAATGGTGACTGCAAATTTGCTGTTTCAAAGCAGCTTTGATCACTACTACCTCTTAGACTGAACTAGAACCTGGCAAAGAGTTAATATTTTTTCTTAAAGGACAAGGATGAGAATTTTTTATTGAAAGCTTCAACATAGCAGCAGAGTACCATTGGCACTGTATTTAGTCAAATAGACAAAATATTGGACAGACTTTAAAAAGAATAAATCAGTTACGATTTTTTTGCATTTTGCCTCATACACTGACTATTATAAAACAACAAATAACTTGCCGGATGGCTCTGGGGCAATAGTTTGATCCAGGTGATGATTAGAAATTGAAGTATTCAGCCAGCTACAGTGATACTAACAATGAATCTGCAATGACAAATCCAGCAAATTCCTGTGCATTGCCCTTTGAGAACATTGGGCACATAAACAAATAGTCTCACCTAAAAGGCCAAACTTTTCCTGAAAGATGAAATTTACTGCAGATGTGAGACTTTAAAAATATGTACACATGACAGTCAGCTAAAAAAAATTACATTGGTAACTTTTCTAAACATCTTTGGTTACCTCTTGTTGAATATCTACCAAAACCAGGAATAAGGCTGCAGTGGTTGGTTTGTATTTGCTTTTCAAATGAAATTTTATTACATTAGAGCACGGGTGACCAAAAGACAATTTAGACCTTCAAGCGTGCCCCTTCTAGAGATATGTATGTTCAAACAAGATTAAAGCTTTCATTTTCACATCACCTTTCATAAACTCAGGACACCCTAAAGTTTTTGTTCTAAATAGCCAATGAAGTGCAATGAAAGCAGTTAGGTAGAAGCTTGTCAGCTGTAACAAGGCACCTTTGCTAGCTGAAAATTCAGAAAAAATCACCCAGGCTGGTTTGCTGGTCGCTCCTGCCTCCAAGAACAACATCATCAGCTATCTGCCCAGTAGCAGTCGGTAGCTAATTAGCAGCAAATCGGTGCCTACTTGGGGGAAAATTAAAATGTTTATTTTAAGCTTTTCTTTTGCAGTCTTCAGAAAGTACAAACATCTTGAAACACTCTCATGGTTTCACCACCTACAGCGGCAATGCCCATCCCTCCGAACAGCCCAAAGCCTCGAGTGTCCCCATTCACTTTTTCACTTCCTTACCAACTCACATCCTTTATTGGATGGACTCCAAGAGGAAACCTGTTAATTGGCTTGCTCCAGGAAGATGATGCAGATGGGTTGATCTCAGAAATCTGTGGTCCTACTGCCCCTTTAAACAGTAAGGCTACAAGATTCCACTCACTGACTCACTCCATTGCATCCATGTACTGATCAAGGGATAATGAGGTATAACTGCTCCTGATACACAAGTTGTCAAACAAAATTTCAGTGTATACATCCTCATACCGTCACATCCCACTCAACAGAACTGAAACCACCACCAACCATACCCAACATCCTGAAACCAATCTAAATAATGCCAACTTCAGTTGTACATTGCCTGCATTATACAGATCATTAGAATGTCCAAATCCATTCTTTTTCAGACAGTGATCTGCATTCACCCTGAAATACACCAACAGCTAGCTGTCTTTTGGATCCTGTTCTGAATTATAGAATCCCTACAGGGTGGAAACAGGCCCTTCGGCCCAACAAGTCCACACCGACCCTTGGAGCATCCCCCCAGACCCATCCCCCTATAACCCACCTAAGCTACATATCCCTGAACACTACAGGCAATTTAGTATGGCCAATCCACCTAACCTGCACATCTTTGGACTGTGGGAGGAAACCAGAGTACCCAGAGGAAACCAACACAGACACAGGGAGAATGTGTAAGCTCCACACAGACAGTCACCCAAGGGTGGAACCGAACCTGGGTCCCTGGCGCTGTGAGGCAGCAGTGCTAACCAATGAGCCACTGAGCCACCCTTCTGCATAACCATTATTCTGTGGCCCATATACTTCTGGCTCTAATCTGACTTGCTCGGCTCTTCAAGTTCTGTGCTCAACAACTGATCAAATAGTTTACATTTACTTCTGCATTTTCTCAATAATCCTTTATCGTGAATCAAAACAAGTTCAATTTGGGAAGTCTCTTTGTGCTCAAAGTCCCAAAATCATTGCTACTGCTTTCTTCTGAAACATCTTCAATTAATCCACATCTATTACATGAACAGGCACAGAGCAAAAAACAGATTTAATAAGTATAACATTGCAAAATTTAAATGTTTGTTTCTGTCCTGTTTAATTTAAGAATGGACAATCATTGTGGTTTAGAATGTTTCCCAGATATCACCAGGCCATTATTTCCGGTTTAGTTGCCAGTAATTTTGACTTGAGCATCTTTGCAGATGTAAAGAAAGGTTAAAGGTAAGGTTCCCATACTCCCAGTGGACTGTTCTCTCATGAGAGAGATGGCTGGTGGTGGCTTAATCTGAGGGTCACCACACCTCAGGTGAGAGCAGAGGTTGAGAAGGAGAGTCCTTCATGGCAGTCTCAGCTGGTGTGGGAATCGAACGCATGATGTATCCATCCTAAAGCAGGGCATTTAGCTCCTAGTCATTTCCATAAATGGAAATGCTACACTAGAGGGCAATTGAAATGAAACAAATAAACTCATAAATACTAAATAACTTGGGGATGCAGTGAGATAAATTTGTTACTTTTATATCAAAGAGATTATTCACTTGAGTTCTGAGGAAGGGTCACTCAACCCAAAATGTTAACTCTGATATCTCTCTGCAGAAGCTGTCAGACCTGATGAGCTTTTCCAGCAACTTCTGTTTTTGTTTCTGATTTTCAGCATCTTGAGTTATTTCGGTTTTTATTCACATCCTCACATCTGAGGATGTCCTAAAGTTGGCAAGGCCAATGAAATACCACATTTATTACAGTTAATCGTATCTCACTGTTGTATTGAAACTTCACTGAATTCATTACTTTTGGTGCTGTAACCATTATTTTATAGACAATATTACATGTACATCAGCAAAATTCTTTTGGCTTACAAAGTGATATTAATATTGAAGGTATTTTAGATAATAAAATGATGCAGTCGGCTCAATAATGTCTATGTGAATGAATGGAGGGACAGGGAGCAGGGAAATGATCAATCATGCCACGTTATCTCCAGTTATTATTTCTACATTATATTTTGTTGAAAGGAACAAACCAAAAATAGGAAAATTGATGTAAAAATGTGTGCATCAGCTGCACTACAAAGGACCTGTCATCTTCTCAATGAAGACAGTAGAGTGCAATTGAATCCTCCTGAATTCCTCTACACATAGAAACTACAGTTTTGATGCCCTGATCTTTTACAGCTTATAATAACAAGCATTAACTTTGAATCCCTGATTCCCTAGGCTTTTTTTGATAGTTGGTTTGATAATCATAGAGTGTCACCTTTACATTGGCCTGAACCATCTTTTCGTCTGATGTCCTTTGTACAATTAGGCAGTAACAAATTAATTTGTGCTGAGAGAGCAGCTTTACTTTGTTGAAGATACCAAACATTTCCTTTAACACTTACCAAAACGTCAAGGAAGTTTTCTTAATGATAATTGGAATGCTTTGGCTAGAAAAGGATTTACGTGTATCATGAGGCCTAGTGACAGTCCACACGAACATTTTTAGGAGGTAACACTCAAGCTAATCCCCAGACAAATGTTTAAGATCTGTAACACTGATTAGGGAGTGTCATACAAGTTTTCCTACCCAGTTATAAAAACACAAAGACATCTGTACAAACATGCTCTACACAGAAGCAAATTGGAAGAGAATAAAGCCATCTGGATGAGTACAAGAGCAGCTGGATATAACTTTTGGTACAATGTTTCGGGAAAATGCATTTAAATTTAGTTTGGAAAGTCTTGAATGAGATGCTAGTTAATTTACTTCAGCTTTGGCTTAACTAATCCAAAATAAAGTTGACAAAAATATCTTAAAATCTGTTTTCTACAAGTAACATTGACATTAGAGAACTGCATACATAAGCTGCTTAGGTGTTTTCTATTCATTTCCCTTTCCATTTAATTCTCTCACTGACAAACACAGCATGGTTATCTGGGACTGGGTTACAATGTACTCATCCTTTACTACATTCTCTTCCATTGTGTGCCTCTGTTAGGTGCCAGGTTTGGCTCTGTCAGTAATGGTCTTGTATCTGATTTAGAAGATTGTCAGTTCTCCAAAGACTTGGGCACAAAATCCAGGATGAAGTTTTATGTGGAATGCCCTGTCATTTTTCAGACAGGACAGAAAACGAAATGTTATTTCTCAGCCAACATTGATATAAATGACCAATCTGTTTGTGGGAGTTTGCTGCATACAAATTGGTCGCTGTGTTCCCCACATTACAACAGTGACTGAAAAATTACTCTATTCTCTGTGGCATGTTTTGTAATATTTCAACGTGGTGAAAGGTTTTATAAAAATGTAACTCTTTCTCCAGTTTTGTCTACATCATTTTGATGACCTGCAGTCTCTCGGACAGACAGGAAAACGTCACCCAAAAGGCACAAGTCCCTCAGGTTATCCTCACAGAAATCAGCATTTGCAGTTGGGATTTGGGTATCTGTACAGGATGACACAGAGCCCTAAGCAGGAAGAGATGGAACCGACAGCTCAAGAAATGGCTGTTTGACTAGGGTGGTAGAGAGGGGAGGGGGATACTTCCCTGCAGTGCAGAGGTGATGAAGGTAGAATATAGAAGTTTTGTTTAATGTCTCATCTGAAAGATAGCACCAGTGGCAGTGCAGCACTCCATGTTAAATTTCAGCTTCTAAAGGAAAATTGCTTTCTATAGACTACTAACTTCTTAACTGGGATAGTAGGAAGTGCTGATGCTGGAGTCTGAGATAACAAGGTGTAGAGCTGGATGAACACAGGAAGGCCAGGCAGCATCAGAGGAACAGGCCTGGCCAGCTTTGTTCATCCAGCTCTACACCTTGTTATCTTATAACTTCTTAACAGGCAATGTTACAGAGTGAGTGTTTAGGATCTAGAATGCATTGTGGATTTAATCATGACAGATTTAATCATAGCTTTCAGAAGGAATTTGGATAAGGAGCTAAGAGAAAGACATTTACTAGGCTTAAGGACTAGAGAGTGGGAATCATGAAGTTGCTTTTACATTGTCACAGTCAGTCACATTATCTCATGTACTATGACACATAAAGTGGACAAGTAAACTGCGATATATCTCGAGATATATAGAATGGGCAGTCTGTGACTCAAACAATACTTAAGGATTCTGGCTCGTTAACATCAGGCAGAAAGTAGAGATATGGGAATTACTGGTTGGGCAGCATTTATTTCCCACTCCTGTTGCCCTTGAGAAGGTGGTGGTGAGCTGCCTTCTTGAACCACTGCAGTCCATGTGCTGTAGATGGACCCACAATGTGCTTAAGGAGGGAATTCTGGGATTTTGAATCAGTGACATTAGAGGAACAGCGATATATTTCCAAGTCAGCATGGTGAGTGCCTTGGAGGGGAACTTGCAGGTGGTGGTGTTCCCATGTCCTTCGACCAGGCAACCAAGAGATGGAAATTCACAAAGTTAGCACAATACTATAATATTTCAAACTTAATTATGCCTGACAGACAAAGCATGGAGTATTCAGTTGGTAGAAGGTAAGTTGATGTTAGGAAGCAATTCTTTACATAAAGCGATTAATACCTGAACTGGTCATCTGCGTAGGGTAGGAGAGAGTTAAATGCATTAGGTTTTAGAGATTGTTGGATGTCTCTTGATAGGAACCAGGATTTCTACGGAAGAATGAGCCAAAGAGATTAATTGAGCCTTTTGACCTGTACTTATAATTAAACAGCATCCAATATCACAAGATGTCACCCTAATAATAGCTCAAGGAATCATAGCACCCAGTTCAGAGCACACAGGTTTGATAGCTTACAGATGATCAACCACAAACCTGGTTGCATTAGATTGCGGGCAATTTAAAGGAACAAATGAACAGAGAGAAAATTAGATATAGAGCCCAAATATTTGCAGGGGTGAGTTGTGTGGGTGGGTGGAGTTCAGAGTTTGGAAGAGGAAATTTGGCAGTCCCTACAGATTTAATACCACAGCATGCAACTCTTTTCTTTGCCAGGATCCTTGCTCTGACATCAAGAGGCCTGGCTTTGAATTGAGCATCAACAGGAAGCACTTCAGTGTATTTTCCAGGACCAGGAAGAGAGAATACAGCCCGTGAATAGGAACACAGAGGGTGGTGGCAGGACCCAGAACCCTGAATCCAGGACGTTGGGATATGATAAGGTGAGAGACCCACATGTCGGAGGATGATAAAACTATTGGATTTAGCTAAAGCTCTCCTCCTTCTCTCATGCCACTGCAGTGCTGGAAGGCCTTTCTTCCCTAAGCTGTCATCATCAACTCACATGGAGCTGTCAGGAGGCACAGGAAACCAGGCAGACCACGGTTAAAGCTGGAAGGCAGCTCCAATGTGAGGCTTTCAGCCTGATTATAAAATTTCATTGGGCAACCAGGCCTTGGGAACAGATTGGCTATGTTCTGTCTGCCTCCTTTGAACCCAGAAGTCAATAGAATGAAGATTAGCTGGGGTCACCTTTGAAATTTTGCTAAATTTAACATTTGACTCAAATTACAGTTTTTTGAGAGTTACAATTCATGCCAAATAGAATCAGAAATCTGAATAAAGAAACAGAGAATACTGAGGATATATGCAGGCCCTTGGTATCAGAGGGGAGAAAGGTTTACAACACATGGAACAATCCTTCATTTGAAACAGTACAAAATGCTACTGAAACTATGTTCTTTTGCAGATACTAATTGGCCTTCTGTGCTCTGTAGTGCAAGGTAATAGCGCAGAAAGGGTTAATGTTGAAGACTGCATTAAGCTCCACCCAATCTGATGATGTCATACAGCCTGGTCTCAAAGTGGACAGAAACATCTCCCAGCAGTCTTATGTTCACTAAGATGACAGAGGAGTTATCTTATTTGAAAGACTGTCTCTGACAGGGCACTGTACTAATGTGTGAGGGTTAACATCGACCATGTATATTCCAGTTTCCCAACTGACTCCAGGACCCACAATCTTTTGATTCAGAAGCAAGGTGCTACTGATCCCAGGAGTCTTATCAACAACATCTAACAAGCGAATCTAAGGTGTACCTGATTATTATCATACAATAAACTACATATTGTTCAGACAAGAACCTCTTGTTAAGACTCACTGGTGGTTGTTCCTCTGTTACTGTAACACATGGACCATTAGACCCAGTCAGGTATAGAGGAATGATGGAATTGCATGCTTCTCCCCACTAATGCCACATGAACCACCTTTATTGTTGAAAGATAATTAAATATTTTGACAGAGCAAAGTTAGAAGTTGATTTTGATGAAAAAGCCAATTTCATTCCAATAGTTGAAACACTTATTTTGTTTTTATATTTATTATTGTTAATAATCTTTTCCATCTGGATAGATTATCTGTGAAATGAGTATTAATGACACATTTTTCTCAGTCTGGGAAACATGTAAAGTGAAACATGAATGTAGAATGAGATTGAATGGAAGGCAGGGACAGTGCAATGAATATTTCATGCCAATTATTGTAATTCACATGATCAAATTGAAACAGTCCTGTAACTAAGCAGATCCCTTTTAACTAAAAATCATTCAGTATTTTGACTTTGTTTTTTACCAGCTTGACATATGAATTGACTCAGTTTGTTTCATTCAGAATTTTAAACAGATAGAAATAATTGAATTTTTGTGGAATATATTGTCACCAGGCTCACATGCTAGAAGTTGGGAACTCTGGTACAGAAAGTGCTATTAGACAGTAAACATACACCTTGCAAATACTCAGCAGGTCAGGCAACGTCCAGAAGGAGACTGGGCAGCTACTTGAATTTGCATAGGAACAACCTGTGTTACCTCACTCAGAGAGTAATTTGTCAGAAATTGAGACATTAACTTTTTCTGATATTATTTCAGCATGTTTCCGTACATATTGCATCATCTTTGTAAATCTTTTCTGCATTCATTCCAGTGCCACTATATCCATTTATACAACAGCATCTAGATCTGTGCACAGTACTCTAGTTGTGGTCTAACCAAGATTTGGTTCCGATTGAGCATAACTTTGTCACTTTCCAATATTCCTCTCAAAACAAATAGTTTACTTTATTTGAGGCCTTATCAAGCTATTGATGCAAGTCAGTTTTTGGTGTACGTGGACACCAGTGAACAAGTTGATTAGAAAATATCTAAAACCCTGCTGAAGTTCACAGCAGGGTTCAAGTAATGCATGGTAATTCTAATTTAAACATAAATCATTCCCGTTGATCTATCTCAAGCCTTTTGTTATCTCAATCCATTCAAAGGTACAAAGATAACAATGAATGCTTTGAGTGGAGTTATTAAAGCTAATGACTTAGATTTATTCTACTAATATTATCAACTGTGAACGTTCAACTTATTCGTGCCTATTTACAGTATTACTTACAAATTGAGGGCTTGAAATTTAGTTTTTCGATTTGTTTTTATTCTTTCACAGGATATGAGCATCGCTGGATGAGCCAGCATTTATTGCCCATCCCTAATTGCCTTTGGACTGTGTGACTTGTTAGGCCATTCCAGAGGTTGCTTAGGAGTCAGCCACATTGCTGTGGGTCTGGAGTCACATGTAGGCCAGACCAGGTAAGGATGGCAGATTCCCTTCCCTAAAGGACATGAGTGAACCGATGGGTTTTTATGAAATCAACAATGCTTACATGGTTACCATTCGATGAGCTTTTAATTCTAGGTTTTTATTAAGTACGAATCTTGATACTATTTTTGTCTTTAAATCACTACCAGGTCAGTCTAAACCGCAAGACAGGCAACTAGAGTCTGTTCACACTGAACCGGTTTTATAGATGTAAATGTTACTAAAGATTCAGCTTAGCAGGCCAGGGGAGGCAATAGCCTCGTGGTATTATTGCTGTACTGTTAATCCAGAAACCCAGATAAATTTCTGGGGACTCAAGTTTGAATCCTGCCATGGCAGATGGTGGAATTTGAATTCAATAAAAAAGTATAATCTGAATTAAGAATCTAATGATGACCATGAATTGATTGTCATTGTCATTGCCAATTGTTGGAAAAACCCATCTGGTTCACTAATGTCCTTTAGGGAAGGAAACTGCCATCCTTACCTGGTCTGGCCTACATGTGACTCCAGACCCACCGCAACATGGTTGATATTTAACTGCCCTCTGTAATTAGGGATTCACAATAAATGCTGCCTAGCCAGCAATGCCCTCATCCCATGAATGAATTTTTAAAAAGTGTCAGAATAACATCCGAATTTAAATTCACCTAATTAAATTAATGCAGAACGAAAAAGCTAGTCGGAATAACAGTGACCCAAAAACTACTAGATTGTTGCAAATAAACTTTGTCATTCATTAATGTCATTTAGGGAAGGGAAATCTGCCTTTCTTGCCTGGTCTGACAAACATGCCACTACTCTTGACTCTTAACTGCCCCCGGAAATGGTTACGAGGAACTCAATTATCAGGGAGGCAGTTCATGACTGTGTTATTAAAGTGACCGAGAATGAATACTTCCCTCGACAGAAATTCTCACTGCCTGAGAATGAATCAAAAGGAACATAATGAATTTGTTCAACATGGTGTTAGGAGGCACCAAGAACCCTACAGGCAAGCTATTTAAAAATGTTCATCCATTATATGCAAACTAGTTACTGTCTGTCTTTGTTAGTTGTTGATTAAATTCTGGGTTTGTCAGTCTATTTTCTGCTTCCTACAATGGATTTCTGACTTCTCATTAGAAATATTTACTTGGGGTTTTCTTGGCTGTGGAACAATTTCACTGCAGTGATGGTAATCTGGTAGTGAAGGTGGGAGTAAGGTGGAGCTGCTGGATGAAGGGGAAAGGTGAGGGCATCCTGTGGGACGTGGGTTTTTGGGAGCACCCCTGACGGAGCTCAGCAGATTACACTCCTGTGGAACTACAGTCACACTGAACCAGCCCTTCTGAGGCTCTACATCCAAAAAAAGGGGCGGAATGATGTGACAATAAACCACTCAGCCAAGATGCCAACTCTCTGAGCTTCCAAGGCAGCAATGAGCAGTGGAGGTGATGTCCCTAAAACCTCAGCAAAATGTATCTGTAAACGTATTGTAACCCATCCCTATCACTTATTTTAGGGTGATTGTTTTGTTAATTAAGCAACAGGTGAACAAGTATTCAAGTTTCTGAAGATGAGGCATCCCAGACTTGAAACGTTAACTCTGTTTCCCAGAATAACAGATATAATACAATGCTGAAGGAGGCCATTCAGCCCAGCAGCTTGCACTGGTTCTATCACCTGGTATCAATCTCCTGCCTTTCCCATTTTCCTGCACAATACAACTATCCAAAAAAAGCTAATGCCCTCTTGAATGGCTCATTTGAACCTGCTTCCACTACATTTCCAGGCAATGCATTCTTTACCCTAACTACTCACATCACCCTACATTCATTGCATATAAGTTTTAACCTATTCCCTCTCATTCTTGTTTTTCTTTTACATGCAGAGATAGTTTCACCCTATCTACTCTGTTCAGCCTGTTCTGATTTTGAAAACCTCTCAGATCTCCTCTCAGCCTTCTTCTCTCTCTATGGCTGCTGGAAGATCTGCTGAGCTTTTCCAGCGTTCTGTGTATATTTCAGATTTCCAGCATTTGCAATATTTTGCTTTTAGTCAAGCATCCAAGCTTGTTATTTGTTTAACTCGATGTGATTGAACAGTTTTCAAGATGTTGTTATAATGCTATATAACAATAGCAACGTTTAGAATATTTCTCAAAGTGATTAACATGGACATTACAGACAGAAAGCTACTTCATGCTCTCCACCAGAATTTTTTTTTAAATCTGGTAGAAAAAAAGAATTCCAAGGATAAATTCTGTCAAAGTAAGTGTCAATCATCATAGACAAACATCAGAACCATTTAGTAAGGAGCCTCTTGACATTTGTGGAATAATTTTTATGTTGAATGTTTCAAATTTTGAATGATTTTCTTTGTACACTTTAAGGATTTGAATTCTTGAAGCTCAAATATAATTGGGTGCATTTGGACAGAGATTGTGAGGAAGTAGAGTTACATATAAAAGGAATCAGCATTCCAATGTTGGGTCAGTTATAGTGAGAGTCTATGGAATACTGGGTGACAGTATCAACATTTCACTTTCAAAGTCCAGTCTGGCTTGAGTCTGCATTGTTGTGGTGAGAGCATTCACTTTCTGATGCTGGTTACTGCCAGATCACTGAAGAGGTGAACTTATTTACTTTTAATAATGCCAGAATTTGGTTTTGAGGAGACCTTTGAAGTGGTTTCTATTGGATACCTTTATCTTGTGCCAGAAAAAATTCTGACAGTTGAAAAGAAACTTGAACACACCCTTTTCACTTTTTTATCAAAGCAATATCATAAATCATTAGCTATTGATGAATTTAATACTTCTTATAAAAATTCTCATGATTAATATTCCATAATTAATATATGTTTAACTTCCTTCAAGTATTTAATGGTTTATAAAATAATCATTTACATTCATTATCCCAGTTCAAAGACATTTGGAGCTGTCAATCGAATTGTGAACCGACAGATAATGCACTTTGACACCTACAGTTTGTGAATTCAACCATGCAGTACAAATCCTATAATGGCTTATGTCAACAGGCAGGGTGAAATAGCATGCATCTTTTAACAATGCTGACAGTTGATTTTCTTCAATATTGAAAAGATGGGAGATTTAAATAAATTGACAGCTTGACAGATCTCTTGACATATTGCTTTGACATTTCCAATAAACCTGACAGTTCCTGTGACTTTATCCACTTTGCACTTACCTTTGTGTCTCCTTTAGTAATTCTGAATGGCACTGTATCTCTCCCAAATGACACCTCACTTGTCCCAAAAGACTTCCCAAGACTTTAGTCAAAAAGGGGTATCCTACCTCCCAAAGAACTCGAGTAGGTGTAGACCATCTTTGGAATGTTCTAAAATGCACCAGTCAGTTTTTGGACATCAGCTAGTGAAAATGTATTCTAACTAAAGGCAGGTGCAATTTGCCTGGTCCCCGTAGTTTTAAGTTGCCCACACATACAACATTGGGAATTGAAGAAAATAAGTGTGGATGCTAGTAATGCACAATGAAACACAAAGCACTGGTGATGCACAAGCTGGTCAGTTCACAACTGAAAAAGAGTAAGACAGGCCATTACATTAAATATAGCTTCTTCAAAAACCATGTGCTAAACCAGAGTCTGATCCAAGTCATAAATGTTGTTAAAATCTGAAGCTATTTATGCATTTTTGAATCCTGCTGTGTTTTTAGTAACACTTTTTCCTGTCGTCGTCTCACCAATGCTTTCTTCAGAAAATTCACATTTAGACAACAACTACCTGCCAGCAGGTTCACAGTTCTACGTTAAACTACATTTGACATCGATCTCACATTAGACAGTGTCATGGACTAGACAGAAAAAAGGAAACAATGCAATGTTGACAAATAACATCTTCTTCCCCCAAATGTCAATGATTAATGTTCTTTAAATTAAATATCAAAGGTCCTGAAAGTGAGTGAGACATTCGCCTGGGTGCTCTGAGGAGTGGTACTCACAGTAAAATTGTCACTAAATCCTATTTTTCTCCATTAGTCCTGAGCTCCATACTTCTAACCAGGAATTCTGATCGTTCAGAACAACTCTTTCAGAAATGCAGAGCATTGCTGAAATGAAAAGAGATCTCCCAAAGAGTGGGATAGTTAGGAGAAGTCAAACCACATCCCCTTCTGCAGCAGGCTTTGTGCCATGTTCTGGAATTTAAATATCCAGAAGCACATTCTGACACTGGGACAGTCCCTGTCAAAGGGCATGTATGTAAGCAAAGTGTAGGGTAAGCGTGCCTGTTAGTTACAGGTTAGGATGTCAGCTGGGGTAAGGTATCAGCTAAATATGGTCCTGGCTGGACACGGTGCCATCTACATAGGGTGCCAGGTAGGAAGGTGCTAGGTGGGTAGAATATCAGGTAAATTGGGTGCCAGGTAAAAACAGTGTCAGGTAAAGAGAGTGCCAGGTAAGTGATGGAGCTTAGGGTAGGTCAGGGATGGGGGGATGCTGAAGCCAAAAGACTCAGTGGATGTCGGAGCTGGTGGAGGAAGGAGTTGTCAGGCTCTGTGGCATGTGTTGTTGTTTGGTCCCAGAGCCTTAGGCTGGTAGCAGGGAATGTGGGGGAATGGGATGGGGAGAGTTGATTATCAGAGGTCAGTGCAGTGTAGGAGCTTTTGGGGAGGTGTACTTGTTGGGAGGGTGGGCATTATTGTGAGACATGATGGGGTGAATAGCAAAGGTCTTTTCTCTGGGATTGGGGAGAGAGGGCATCTTTTTAAGGTGAGAGGAGAAAATTTAAAAGGGACCTGAGGGACAACATTTTCATGCAGAGAATGGTTCATATGTGGAATGAACTGGCAAACGAAGTGGTAGATACAGGTACAGTTACAAATTTGAAAAGACATTTGAACATGCGCATCAATGGGAAAGGTTTAGAGAGACATGGGTCAAATGCAGGAAAATGGGGCTATTTTAGTTTGGGAAACCTCGTTGGAATGGCTTGGTTGCACCGAAGGGTCTGTTTCTGTTTCTATATGACTCTGTGACTCTATTTGGGGTCAGCTGATTAATTGCCAGAGTCAGGTTTTCTTTAAAAATGTTTTACTCATTCCTGGGCATCTATTAACAGAGGCCGCACAGTCAGAATTCTCCAACATTGAAAGCTTTTTTCAAAGGGTTCCAGTCACAAAGGAGTTGCTCATCAGAATCTTCAATCTCCCCAGGAATTCCCAAGGAGTCTGCTATGTCTGGGATTCCCTAGGGTCCTGAGGAACAAGCCCAGTCTGTGGTTCTGGAAGGACTCTCCGGTAGTCAAATCCTGGGCTATTATTTCTGTGGCAGCTTATCCTTCAGTTAGCACAAATAAAGCTGCTGGCAGAATCGATGAATAAACAAGCAGACATACTGATCTATTGTAACTGCAGCAGCAGTACCTTTTATAGCCTGTAAATACTGACTGCATATTAATTACTGCCTCCTGTCCAAGAGGCAAAAGAAAACAATCACTCCCACAGCTAAAACAGGCAGCTGCCCATGAGATCAACGCACAAATGGTTTACTCGAGAACACCCAAAAGCTTCTTGATATTCAACTTGATTCATCAGTGATTAAGAAATACTCAAAATCTCATCGGGCCTTCCAAGCGTTAGGTAATTATTGTCTATTCCTGATATTCCTAGCCTCAGTGAATCACATGGCTGGTTTTGGTGCTGTTTCCCTGCCCTCAGATTCCTGTTCCTGCTTTCTATTATTGGACATCTCAATGACCACTTCTCTAATTGCCTGGATGAGATCCTCAAAATGCCTAAGACGAAATAGTTGAACCTGCTCATTAAAGGTATAAAAATAAGTACAACTCCTAATGGCTGTTATCTAAGGCCCCTGACATCCACAAAGTGGCACTGAGACAGTCAGCTATGACATGTGGTGAGTGTGACTGATAGCCAGGGATGTATCATGTGGCACACACACATGCTGACTGAGAGACAGAATGTCTGCATGTGACCTCCTCTTGAACACAGAGGCACTGAACCATCTGAGGTATTGGCTCCACCACTGCTGTCATCAACAGCATGAGTTGACAGGTGTGCTTCTGAGAGGAAGCACTGGATCAGGCACATTTCCCTTCACGAAAGACTTGACTACATCACCCAGCTTCCTCCAGTTACCCAGAACAGATCGGTGAATATTTGCTTCATGAAAGTGGGCAGTGTTTCAGTAACAGCTGAGACTCTAGCACAAATGTTCTTACTCAAGGTTTCCATGCCAAGGCTCTGTCACTAGATCTCCCTGAACATTTCATGCTCAGAGCTTGGTTTATAAAATATTTTACAAGTAATTTGTTTTACAAGTTTATATCTGTTTACTAATATACATTTTAATTTATTAGATTTCAACAAACCGATTTTAAGATATTTTTCTGGAGAAATCATTGCTTTAATTTATGCAAACGAGAATCACTGTTTCTTTCAAAATATTTCCAAGAAAACTATCTCAATACTTCAGCCGAAGTATTTGCTTGTAATGCAGGTCAGAACACAGTTAATTAAAAGACGTTGAAACAAGATATTGAAATAATTTACTGGCAGGCAGAAACTTGTATTTTGTTTTCCCCAAGGCATCAACAAAATCTGTTTAGTTTTATGTAAAATTTGGACCTTATCTTGCAGATTGAAATTTAAAACCATCTCCATTGCCAATGAAGCAAGTTGTAGCAATTAGGTCAAGAGGTGAGTAATTCCTCACCTTCAAATATATTCATAGTGATGATTCAGAGGAACAGGTTGGCAAGGACTCAGTGCAGTCTTTATGGGAAAGACCTCGTCCCTGTGCTTTGTGTAGTAACATTGTAAACGGATCCTTTACAAATGTATAAAGACCTGGGTAACAGTTACTGATTCGTCAAAAATGGGGCTATGCTATAACTGTGTGAGATCTTCATTGCCGTGTTATTAATATTAAAATTTAATTCCTTTCCTAATTTTACTGCTGGAAGTGAGGATACTTTCAACTTTGAACTGAAGAAGAATTTGTTGTTCAATGTCGACCATTTTTACTTGCCAGAAAAAGAGGGTTATCTACTCTCTAACCAGTTGAATTTTACAATGGTTTTGTAAGAAACTTTACAGAGAGTGAAGGAGTTCCTGACAATTTAGGTTAATGTTGACACCTGATGCCAATGCAAGGAAAATGTTTATGAATAGGAAACTAATTTATCAACATCTTCCTCTTGCTACTGGTTAAACATTCCTTCAAAGGTGTATTGTAATCACAAAATCTCAACCTGTCATTCTGCATCGTCCAGTTTGACCATGTATTCTGAATAAAATATTTAATGATCCAATTCTTCAACATCAAAGTGAGCAGTTTATCCAGACATACTGTTTCACTGATACTGACAATGTGCTTGCCCTGTTGCTAAACTACAATATCAGTGTAACACAATACACAAAATAATAAAACTAGAATATTAGCAGAATGTTATTCTTACCACAAGATCCTTTCCTGCCCATTTGCATTCATCTCTTCTGGTGGGTGTTGGAGGCCACACAATCTGAAATATCAGCCAAGAAATAAAAACTGTTTTTAAGCATAATATTGACACTTTTTTAATTTAGTTCAAATGTCATTAGGTCGTTTGTGGTTCAGCAATTGCACTGTTCCTCTGAATCCTAACCAGTTTTCTCGATACTCAGATAACTATCAAAGTGAAACCTGAAAATGCAAAACATCTATTTACTAAGATGCACAATTCAATTTTAACTGTGAAATAGGATCTAAATTAACTGTTAATGCTGATTGGTTAGATTTGGTTCTAACGTACAGCCCATATTCCTTTACAGAGCCTGCGACTAAGGTTCTGGGCTTAAAAACATTTGACCATCATTAACTTCTTCCAACCGAACAGAGATTAATTGAAATAAGGTTATTTTTCTAGTGGTGCTTTGGGGATTCACAAAATGGGGTGAGGGGAGTATACACAAGGATATATAACATAGGAATGTCTACATTGTATATTCTACTTACAAATACTTAACATATTTGGATCAAACTCCTTTCTTATTAAATAAGCATGTGCCAAGCAGATTAAAACAGAGACAAGCTTGTTGTCCAAAAATGACAGCAAATTCTTCTTGTAGTTAAGCAAAGACAAGCTGAAGATGGGAAGTGCACGACGAGGACTAAAATTGGTTGATATTTCTGTTACATTAGAATATTTGATGCTTAGTGAAAGGAAATAATCTGTCATTTTGTAAAAAATTCCTATAGATGGAACGTTGGTCATTTACTTATCCTTTTCTTCATCTTATAAACATGTAATTAACAGCACAAATGGAGGTTAATAAACCATGAGGGGCTCTTGTGCTAATTGAAATACTGCAATTCAGAAGTGCAAAGAATAAATCCTACAACAAATTGATAGCACTTTTTAAATCGTTAATGCGTTACACTTTATATCGTGACATCTGTAAACTATGATAAGTGCTTATTAAGAAAACTTTAATTATTGGAGAACTTGATTTTGAAGCACTAGTTTTGTAGTTACCTCATTCAGTAAACAAATATGAAGTTTATGTTTTTAACATTAAAATCATACAACTTATAAGTGCACAAATATCTCAGATGTATAACATCCCATGACAGATTTTTAATAACTTTAATTTATGACCACTTTCCATAATTTTCTACATAATGCTTTGAAAGATGAATAACAATTGCTCATGAAAAACTCAATAATTCCCAAGATGCTTTCAGTGCAACTAATGTTTCAATTTGGTCAAATAATTTTTTATACTGACACTAGAAGAAATATTTATAACATATTAAATAACAGTGCAGAGAAACAAATTAGTCCATTAGCATTTGTTGAGGGGAAGGGAATAAATACAATGGAATAAATATAACTACATATATTGCTCAATTTAAAATCTTCTTTTCACTATCATTATAAAAACGTAACTGTTTTTGTTAAGATGCCAGATGGAGGAAATTGTTATATGTTTGTAACACAAATATCTCTATGATAAACCCACAGCTCTGTTTTCTTAATCTTTAAACTAGAAATCCAAGTACCAGGACTTCAGAATTGTTAAGTTTATTTTAAATAAAATGAAATATGTATATAGTTTTTTTTCAAATCAGCAACCTCCCTTTATATAAATTACAAGACAGTTTGACAGACAAATTCAATATGCAACCACAGAGATAATTCTTTGATGTTTATTTTGAATTGCTTGGTGTGCCGGGAATGTAAAGTCATCTATGCCAATGGGTGGCCGATTGGGATCAGTTAAGTACCTTTAAGACATAGTTAAGTACAATTTTTTTTTTCTTGTCCTGCTACTGAGTTTGGAATTTACAGATACATGTGTGGGCTGATTGACACTCAGAGCCAAGACCCACTTTGGCTATTTGCATGAAGTTTGTCTTTATCAAGACATGTCAGTGAGGAATGGAACATTTTTTCTTTTTTGTTTTTCTCACAGAGTTAAAAATGTAGCTTTGATTATACCCAGGATAGAGTTCGTTCCACAGTGTTGCAGCAATACGTTCCAAATCCATTCTCACATGACAGTGTTCAATTGCATCAAAGGAAAACTTCCACTCCCTAAGCAAACTATCTGTACATCCATCCAATCTTTTATCGCAATTTCTTTCACTCAATATGATGCAGATTAACCACCTAATCTAGTTCAGTTCCATACAATGGGGAATCTTTCCAGAAGAGGTTGTTTAAACTGAGCTCCAAAGGTTAAGAACGTGAAAATTCTACATTCTTAGAACTTGCTTCGTTTAGCAGTGTAGGAGTTTAAAAACGATTCAATATTGTGTTACATTACTTTAACTATCTTCTTTTGTTCGAGAATACAGCATTGGAATTATTAAACAAGTGCAATTCGCATCACAAAACTATTAAATGCACTCAGATTCCAGAATGTTTATTTGACTATGAGACAGGAGTAGACAATTTTAAGTTTGCAAACATGTGCTCTCTCTCTTCAGTATTCATATACAATTATACAGTGTAAATTCTCACAGGTATCTCTCAGTTAACAGAGAGCAATTGCAAGTTCATAGTCCAACAGTTCCATTGAGTGGAAATGGTGAAAGAGGACCCTTCCTTTGTGTGAAGTCTTGTAGAATTGACTCCATTCAAAAATTGAGATAACAAGGTGTAGAGCTGGATGAACACAGTAGGCCAAGCAGCATCAGAGGAGCAGGAAAGCTGATATTTTGGGCCTAGACCCTTCTTCAGAAATATCTGAAATTTCTGAACAAGAGTCTAGGCCTGAAACGTCAGGTTTCCTGCTCCTCTGATGTTGCTTGGCCTGCTGTGTTCATCCAGCTCTACACCTTGTTATCTCAGATTCTCCAGCATCTGCAGTTCCTACTATCTCCATTCAAAGATTAGAAGCTAACAGGAATGTTTTGATAAGTGTGCATTTTTTTTGGCACTTAACAAATAATAATTGGTGTGCAATGCCAAAGTCATTTGCATTTTGAATGAACAAGGACAGTGACAATCGCTGCTATGGTAGTTGTAGAATTAGAACAACTGCAGATGGAAAGCGCAAAAGCCTGTGTTAAATTGGAAGAATTTCTGGATCTGTTTGGTTTCTCCTGCATCTGCCGAGTAGGAGTGTGGCACAGTCAGGGTCAACAAAGACAGAGGAGCTGTCAGTGGAAGTTGTTAAGATTTCAAGTTCTTGCAAACAGGTAGCTCAGCAATGTCTGCCGTGTGTGTTATAGGTGTGACTGGTCACGCACAACTGACTGTGTTTCACCGGCTGTCTTTCAGAAGGGAATAAGAATGGCTGTGAAGAACTGATGGACAGCAACAAGTACAGACGAACACATTGGCGATGAGAAATTAAATATGAAGGCTTTGGGATCCAGAAAGAGAGAAGAATGTTCAGCACGTGCACTGTTGAAAATTATTTCAACAAAGGTCAGTTGAAGCTAATGTTTTTCACAAATCTCTTTCTACTGCCACTTGTTATCTCAAAACCTCAGAATAAAATATTTAAATGTTGCCACAAAAATGTAGCCACCTTTACTCTTAGCATCAGTTATCAATTAAAGCCACTGAAAATTAGGGCTTGTACTCTACTTTGAAGCCTGAGACGTCTCTACTGACTAAATGAAGTGTTGCGTGTTTTCTAAGTCAAGCATTCATTTCTCAACTGCAAAGCTGTGGATTACTCTCCTATCATTGTATATCTTTCAAATCCACCTGCCCAGCTGAGATGTGTTTTCTCAGTTTACACTGGAGCCAGTCTGGGCTGAACTGTCTCTCAGAAGCAATAAGTGTTTCATTTCAGGATCTTTAACAACCTGCTGCAGCTTGTTTCTGTTAAAGAATTTCCTGAAATCAAAATATGCCACTTCAATAAAAGAAAAGTCTGTTGGATGTTTGTAAAAACTTACTTTTTTGAACATTATTATTAAGCACAAATACAGGAAGCTTTATCTAACCCTGTGAAAGGAATATACCAAATAGAAACAGTCATGAATCAATTGACCTTTTCAGACTGTTTCATTATGCAGCAAAATTATGTCTGACCTCTTACTTCTTACTCAATCCCTTTATAGAGCCATAGAGTCAGTGTGGTACAGCACAGAAACAGATGCTTCAGCCCAACTTGTCCATGCTGACCAGATATTTCAAATTAATCTAGTCTCATTTGACAGCATTTGGCCCAAATCCATCTGAACCCTTCCTATCCATGTACCCATCCAGATGCCTTTTAAATGTTATAGTTGTACCAGCCTCCATCACTTTCTCTGGCAGCTCATTCCACATGTCTTCATTGTGACAATATCCAAAAATCTACTGATCTCTGTCTTGAATATACTCCACGGTTGAACAATCATAGGCCTTTAGACAGAGAATTCTGAAATTTTACTGACCTTCAGTGAAGAAATGTATTCTCATCTCAGTCCTAAATAACTAGCTCCTTATTCAAAAGTTATGACCTTCAGTTGTGGACTCCCGAGCCAAGGAGAAACATCCCCCCAGCATCTACAATATCAAACCCCTTAAGAATCTTTTGTATTTCAATGGATTACATCTCATTCTTCCCAACTCAAGGGAACATGGATCCGTTCATACTCCAACTCTCTTCAGAGGATAATCCTCATCCTAGAATAAAGTCTCACAACCTTACATCAGACTCTCTCTCTCTCAGGAAATTGTTTCCTTCTTTTGCAAAGGAAACCAACACTGTAACACAATCCTTCAGGCAGGATCTCATCTCAGACTATTGTCATCCTTTTTTTTTAAACTCTTACTCTCCAAACGCCTTGTAATAAAAGCTAAAATGCCATTTGCTTCTCAAATTCTTGCTGTACCTTCTCAGTTTCTTGGGATTTGAAAATTAGTCTGTTTTTTTCTATTCTTGCTAACAAAGTAGATAACTTCTTATTTCATCACATTATAACCCATCTTTCATGTTCTTGCTCATTCATTTCGATTTCTAAATCTTTTTAGCAGCCTCTTTAAATCCTCCTGATACTGTATCCTCACATTTCACTCTGCATCGTCTTTGGAACAAACCTGGATACATTGTACTCAATCCTCTCACATAAGAAACAAACATAAACTGGAAATATTTGAGGCCTAAGTCCTGATCCTTGTGGTACCCCACTAGTTACAGCTAACCAACCTGAACATGTCCCATTTATTCCTACTCTCCATTTGTGTCAGGGTATTGCTGCTATTTACTGGGGCCAACTGCAACGTTGCCCCATTTTGGCCACAGGAAGTGGCAGTGATCACCAGGTTCAATATCATTATCATCTGACTGTGACAGAGGCAGATCCTGGCTGGCAAAAAATAAGCAACTCCCAGTTGATGTTAGGGTCTCATTGTCTCATTTTCATCCGGTTCTGCTGTCATATTATCCAAACTAAAGCAGGATTCCACAGGGTTCTATTGTGTACAGCAATGAAAATAATAGGGCAGTTAAATTTACAGCACACTAACATGTGACTGTTTTTACTTTATTGTGTTCTTATCAAGATGAATATTTTGATGGCACAGAATGAAATTCTGCTTTTGATTCTTGCACACAACGTCAACCTGAAGCATTTCCAAATCGGGTAAAGCACAGCTAAACATTAATTGAAGCACTTTCTAATCGATTCCAGCAACATGCGTAAGGCTAAACTTTAGTAAAGGAGGCTTATGTGGGATACCTTTGTTCAATCAAATTTAGATAAAAGATCACTTTGCATAGGAACCTCAAAACATCAGTCTTGACTCAACATTAACCCAACTTCCCTGAGTTGAAAAGCCACTCATCCTACCTCCCAATATCACATACACACATAGCTATGTCTATGACTTTATGATATAAATACAGAATTGAAGTAGGCCATTCAGCCCCTTGAGCCTGCTCTGACATTCAGTAAGTTCATGGTTGATCTGTTTATATTTCAAATTCAACATTTCTACCTACCTCTGATAACCTTTGATCTCCTGCCTAATGAAGATCAATCTACCTGGATTTGAAAATAACCAATGATGCTGCATCCACTGCCTTCTGAGGCAGAGAGTTCCAAATTCACACAACCCTCAGAGCAAAAAAATCACATCTCTGTCCTGAAACGGTGACCTCAGCTTTTAAAACAAAAGTCTCTAGTCTGCACTCACCCAAATGAGGCAACATCCTTTCCATGTCCATCTTGTCAAGACAGTTCAGGACCTTAAACACTTCACTTAAGTCACCCCTCACTCTTCTGAACTCCAATGGATAAAGTCCAGCAGGTTCAACCTTTCCTCATAGGACAACCTACTTATTTCAGATGTCAATCCAACAAACCTCCTCTGACATATTTACATCTTTCCTTAAAAAAGGAGACCAAAACTGCAGAGTGTTCAGGATGTGGTCTCACAATGCTCTGTATCACTGAAACATTACATCTTTCTTTTATGTCCAATTCCTCTCATAACCAGCAATAGCATCCCATTAACCTTCTTGAATGTGTGCTATAGCTGCAAACTAACATTTTCAGACTCATGTACTGGAACAACTAGATTGCTTTGCACCTCAGAATTCTGCAATTGTTCTCATTTAAGTAATACACTTCTTGGCATTCTTCCTGCCAAACTGAACAATGACACTTTTTCCCACATTATAGTCTATCTGCCAGATTTTTGTTGTGTCACTCACCAATCTATATCCACATGCAAACTCCTTGTGTCTTCTTCACAATACACTTTCCTACTCATCTTGGTGTTATCTATGAACTTAGCAACCAGAATGTCACTTCCCTCAATTAAGTCATTGAAACAAATTGTTAAAAGTTGAAGCCTTGACGCAGACCCCTCTGGAACTCCACTCATCACCTCCTGTCAAAGAATAGAACCATTTATATGCACTGTCTGTTTTGGTAAGTCAGCCAAAACACTATCCACAGTAATACTCCCAACCCATGAGCATATACTTCCTCCAATAACCTTTGATGTGGCATCTTATCAAATGTCTATTAGAAGTCCAAGTTCCATATATCTGCAGACTCCCCTTCACCCTATTCATGTTACCCATCCAAAGAATTTCAATAAAATAGAGAACAATGATTTCTCTTTGACAAAACCATGCTGACTCTTCCTGATCACCTTGAGTTTTTCAAAGTTCATAGCTATAATCTCATCAATGATCAGTTCTAATGCCTTCCCTATGGCAGATTTGAAACTAACTGGCCTATAGTTTCCTGTTTCTAACTCCCTCCCTTCTGGAACAGAGGGGTTTATTTGCTACTTTCAAATCTTTACTGAATTGAGGAATTCAGTTGGCAGTTCACCAATCAGAGGGATTCCTAATCTACTTGTTTAAAATGTCTTTCTCTCATGTCTTGATGTAGATTTTTAAAATAAATGGTTGAAAACATCCAATCAAAAGAAGACAAAGACCTTTCAGACAAGTGTTTTTCAACAATTGTATTTTTTTTTTAATTAAACAGCATGGAAGCAACGATTTCACCATGGAAGCTTGCATCGAAAACAGCTCATGAAAAAAACATTTGAAAGTCCCTGCACATAACTTACGGCTGTTACCCCAATATTTATATTGACTGCACCACTATGTGGAAACAAGCTGTCAATAAGTCATCCAGTAAATCCCATTGGAATAGCAAATGTCTAAGCTGCTGCCCAAATGGAAAAAAAAAGCACAAAAGTGGAAATTGGGTATGGTGGGAGGTACTTGGATCAGGAAGAAAATACTTGTTGAAACTGTAGGTTTTGATTTGGATTTTAAAGGAGGTGTTTAGCAATTACATTCCACAGAGTGGAGCCAAAGCATCTGACTGCTCCACCACCAATGACATGTCATAGGATAGCAGAGAAACAGGCAAAGATGAAAATCAGAGAGCTGCCAAATGAGGCTAGAGGTCAGAGGAGACTATAGGAATTGGGTGGATATGAAAAGGTGAGGAGCTAATACCTTAGTCAGCAGACAGCTAATTCCATCAGTGAGGGTGATGAAGGATGTGTACTTACTGTGGAATTAACGCTAGGCAGCTACATGTCGAATAAAGTGAAACTTTTTGACAGCAGAGAACAGGAGGAGATTGGGACAATCAAGTTGTTAAACGGTAGACACATGGGTAAGGGAAGATCAGACAGGTCAAGTTGTGTTAGAGTAATTAGGTTTGGGTAACTAATGCTGGGTTTGCCATAAGTGCCCACAACCATTTCAAAATAAAAATGGTCAAAGTAATCTGTATTTTTAGGGTTAAAAAGCAGCTCAGAGTTGAACAGAATGCCAAGGTTTCATACAGTTGGCCAAAACCCGAGAGAATTTACAGGGAATAGAATGGAGTATGCACAATTTGTAGCGGTGGCAGAAAGAGTTGCTTCATCCTTCCCAGAGTTAAATCAACTCAGCTCCTCCATGACTTAACAGGCAGTCTGATAAAACATAACTTTGTGATGGATTGAGAGAATTAGTGAAACTACATCATCAACAGATCTGTGAAAATTGACTCTGGTTCATCAAATGACACTGCCAAAGGACAACATGTAAGATAGAGGAGGACTTCAAGGTCCAAACCTCAACAACTCTGGAGATACCTGTGTGGGAGCAGAAAAGAAGCAATCGATGAAGAGGTTCAAACTGAATTTGAACAACTACAAGGAATCACACTAGGGCAGTCTCATAAAACTGGACAGTGGGTGAGAGACAAGGATAACATGATGGTGGTTGATGAAAGACATTGCAATAACATCATTATATGAACAAATGTGCCACCATTTTTCCTCTCTCTCAATTTTGGCAGTTAAAAATAAAACTGTGGAATTACTGACCTGCAGCAGAATAAAATAAATCATTCTAGCCTCTTATTAATAATGCCCCAGGAACCCTGCAGGCAGCTACGTGGGTATCCTTTCACCTCTGTATGTTAAAAGTCACTCTATATTTGAGGAACAAATTACTCCAAGAGTAATTGTAAAGGAACATATGAGACACTGTGCAGAAGGAATTGATGAAATGCTATCAATTTAATAGGATTACGTCACATCTAACAACTCGCAGAAATCAGTCACATTTATATTCGCAGACCTCTGAAGTAACAATAATCTAGTTCATGAAGTGTTTAAGCACACTTTACAGTTCGGAAATTATTAATTTTCTGTTTAAATTGTTTATTTTCACTTGGTTTCAAACAGATGAATCCCTTCATTCAGCAAGCAAAAAAGGAATTTTATTCAAACATATTAAGTGTTTGAATGTTATTAATGAGTAGTTGCAATTCAACATGTTTAACACCCTTTAAAATGTTACAAAACTCAATTTGTAGCCTGGGAATTCTATAAATAATCATCACTGAAAATCACTGAAAGTGATTATCATGAAACATGCAATCTCTGTGTCAATATACATACTGCAGGAGCACTCTATATGAACATATGATGCTACAAAACTAAATAAATTATCTCATAAATCTAAGCAATAAGAAACAGCAAACTCATGACCATTGTCATCCAGAAGGACAAGGGCAGCTGATATATGGAACCACCACTCCTACAAGATCCCTTCCAAGTCACTCACTATTCAGACTTGGAAATACATCGCTGTTCCTTCAGTGTCACGGGTCAAAACCCTGGAATTCCCTCCCTAAGGGCATCATGGGTCTACCAACAGCACATGGGCTGCAGCAGTTCAAAAAGGCAGCTCACCACCACCTTTCTCATGGGGTTACTGGGACAGGCAATAAATACTGGCCCAGTCTGTGCCACCCAGATACCTTGCAAAATTACAATAAGATAATTAATGAATGTGTAAATATATTTTCAAGGCAATGGATTAAATATAAAACCAGAAAGTACTGGAGAAACTCAGCAGGTCGAGCAACATCTATGGAGAGAGAAACACAGTTGATGTTTCACATGCAATATGACAAATTCTGAAGAAGATACACTGGATTTGAAATGCTAGATCCATTTCCCTCTCCATAGAACCAGCTAGATTGGCTGCGTTTCTCCAGAATTTTCTGTTTTGATTTCAGCTGTCAGTATTGATCGTACTTTGCTTTAATTTTAAGCAATCAGTATAGTTATTGTTACATGAGATAATGGTTCTGATGGAGTTAATGTTCATGTTACGTTCATAGAATCATAGAATTCCTACAGTGTGGAAACAGGCTGTTCAGCCTGATAAGTCCACACCAACACTCTGAAGAGCATCCCACCCAGTCCCATCCCCCTACCCTTTCCCTGTAACCCTGCATTTCCCATGGCTAACACACCTAATCTATACATCTCTGAACACTATGGGCAATTTAGCATGGCTAATTCACATAGCCTGCACATCTTTGGACTGTGGGTGGAAACCGCAGCACCTGGAGGAAACCCATGGAGAGACGGGGAGAATGAGCAAACTCCGCACAATCAGCCAAGGGTGGAATTGAACTTGGGTGACTGGCGCTGTGAGGCAGCAGTGCTAACCATCTAACCTTTCTATTGATGTCACACAGTCTGGAGACAGGGAGCTCTGTTCTAGCAGCAGATGTACCTACACCAGCTCCCAGATGTCCCAGTGATTCTGCCTAACCAATATAATTGTGTCTATTGCTGTCGTGCAATTAACCTTCTTGTTATCTAAGAGCAGTACCTCCTCTGTGTAAACTCCACAGTGGTAAATCCACTATCAGAAATCATTAGATGGTCCTAAGGCACAGCAAAGACAAGGAGAATTGGTGGCAGTGAACAACTTAAAATAACCCTCATGTAGCACCACACACTGACAGAAGTGACACCAAAGTCGGTGGAGTTGTGGATAGTGCGGAAGGATGTTGCAGGTTACAGGGGGACATAGATAAGCTGCAGAGCTGGGCTGAGAGGTGGCAAATGGAGTTTAATGCGGAAAAGTGTGAGGTGATTCACTTTGGAAGGAGTAACAGGAATACAGAGTACTGGGTTAATGGTAAGATTCTTGGTAGTGTGGATGAGCAGAGAGATCTCGGTGTCCATGTGCATAGATCACTGAAAGTTGCCACCCAGGTTGATAGGGTTGTTAAGAAGGCGTACAGTGTGTTAGGTTTTATTGGTAGAGCGATTGAGTTTCAGAGCCACGAGGTCATGTTGCAGCTGTACAAAACTCTGGTGCGGCCGCACTTGGAGTGTTGCATACAGTTCTGGTCACCGCATTTAAGGAAGGATGTGGAAGCATTGGAAAGGGTGCAGAGGAGATTTACCAGGATGTTGTCTGGTATGGAGGGAAGGTCTTATGAGGAAAGGCTGAGGGACTTGAGGCTGTTTTCGTTAGAGAGAAGAAGGTTAAGAGGTGACTTAATAGAGACATACAAGATGATCAGAGGATTAGATAGGGTGGACAGTGGGAGCCTTTTTCCTCGGATGGTGATGGCTAGCATGAGGGGACATAGCTTTAAATTGAGGGGTGATAGATATAGGACAGATGTCAGAGGTAGGTTCTTTACTCAGAGAGTAGTAAGGGCATGGAATGCCCTGCCTGCAAAAGTAGTAGACTCGCCAACTTTAAGGGCATTTAAATGGTCATTGAATAAACATATGGATGATAATGGAATAGTTTAGGTTAGATGGGCTTCAGATTGGTTTCACAGGTTGGCGCAACATCGAGGGCCGAAGGGCCTGTACTGCGCTCTAATGTTCTATGTTCTATGTTCTATGACAAATACTGCAAGGACCACCACCATGAGGAGAGGAAATCCAGAAAACCCAGAAGTAGTTTTAAAATAACATCAAGCAAGTAGATTCATAACTCTAAGAATAAGTATCACTTTAAGAAAATGTAGACCGGCCAAGCAGTGTCACTTCTGGAGCTACTCTACAGCTTTTTATCCTCTACCACCATTCACAAGGTCAGCCCAAGACACAGCGATAGGCAAAGGAGGACCGGTTATGATGAATTACCTTGAATGACCCTTACCCAGTATCACATGGCAGCAAATATCGTGAGAGACAAGGAGTGGTCACCTGGTTAAATATTGCAATTGCTAATGTCAAAATGATTTAAAATACAGGCTATTAATATTTAAATTTATCACCAAACTTAAAAGATTTGGACATTCTTTTTGAGAAATAAACAAATAAGAAATCAGCTGGGATGTTACAAAGTAGCCACTAAAGTCACCTGTTCTGAAAGCAGCGAAACTCAACAGAAGAAAGGTCAATACTAACAGTAACTAACCATAAGTAACATGGTCAGAACTGGCCATAAGAACCCAAAAAAAAGCTTCCCAAAAGTTAATTATCTAAACATGAAAATTATTCACCTGAAATGCACAGTTTTCAAATGGACTTCAAAATGTCTCTTGGGAATGAGATTTCTCAATAAGAGGTATTGCGAGAACAAAGATTTAAATCCAAATCCCATATGGGAATTGAAGTGTTGAGAGTCCCCTTTTTCTAAAACAAAGGACAACAGGGGAACTCCAACAATGGACTATCAAAATTCTGAGTTAAAACTGGATTGTCTGCACTCTGGCTGAAGATCAGTATTCTGATTATGGAAACTCGCCTCCTGTGAGAAGACAGGACTATAAGCTTAGGTTGTTTTTTGCTATATAAATAAAACAGCAATATCCATTTGGGTATGACTTCTAAGGGGAAGGACTCCTCACAAAATGTAACATCTCTGTTTCTCTCTCTGGTTCTGCACAAGTCATCAGTTCTGATAGAAAACTGCTCCTTATAACAACTGAAATAGCTCAGTCATAAAACCCCCATTGGAACCACCTGGTCAACATTCAACTGCATAATTCCTTCACCAAAGAAATGTAAATGTTTTTGTTTCAATTCCACCTCACCTCACCTTCTAGCCTGTATTTTTGCCTGAATAGAGTCAAACAGCACGAAAACAGACCTTTCAGTTCAACACATCCATGCCGACCACGTATCCCAAACTTAACTAGTCCCATTTGCCAACATTTGGCCCATATGCCTCTAAATTCTTCCTATTTATATACCTGTCCAAATGTCTTTTAAATGCTGTAATTGTACCAGCCTTCACCACATCGTCTGGCAGCTCATTCCATACATGCATCACCCTCTGTGTGAAAAAGTTGCCTCTCAGGTCCCTCTTAATTTTTTCCCTTCTCACCTTAAACCTATGCCCTCTAGTTTTGAACTCCCCCACCCTTGGAAAAAGACCTTTGCTGTACACCTCATCTAAGCCTCTCATGGTTTTATTAACATCTATAAGGTAACCCTGTAACCACCTACGCTCCAGGGGAGAAAAAGTCCCAGCATATCCAGCCTCTCCTGAAAACTCAAATTCTCCAGTCCTGCTAATATCCTTGTAAATGTTTTCTTCACCCTTTCCTGTTTAACAACAACCTTCCTTTAGCAAGAAAACTAGAATTGTACGCAGTATTCCAAAAGTGGTTTAACCAATATCCTGTACAACTGCAACATGATGTCCCAACTCCTGTACTCAAGACTCTGACCAATGAAGGCATGAGTGCCAAACACCTTCTTCACCACCCTGTCTACCTGTGACTCTTTCAAGGAACTATGAACCTGCACCCCTAGGTGCCTCTGTTCAATAACACTCCCCAGGACCTTACCATTAACTGGTAAGGCAAACCAAGGCTGGACTTACACAAAATACAACACTTCATATTTATCTAAATTAAATTCCGTCTGCTGATTTGTGAATGTGCGTGCACATGCATATTTCACAGACTTCAGAACAGGTTTTATCTTTTTAATAATGATTGTTTATTTTTGTTATTGACTGAGTTAACAATAAACTAGCTCCTCAATTTTTATAATCTCAAGAGTTTGCCAGACTTGTGACTTCATAGCTTCAATACTTGATCAGGTATATGTTGAATTCTGCTAACTCTGTTACACCAACGTTACATTAATGATTATTATTCTAGGATTTTAGCACAGAATGACATGGCTAGCAAAGTTCATACTGAAAATCCTTTAAAATGTAATAAGATGCCCATAACTGATTAAACAGCATTATGACTGTAAACCCTAGACTGGTTTACCATTGGTCCTTTTCAAAATCAAATCTCAAGAGTGACACTACTTCAGCTCAAGGTAGGAAAACAGACTTTGACAGAGTTTGTGGGATGGGGATGGAGTTGGGGGACAAGTGGGGACATGTACATTTGAATTGAGTGGGCAAATAGATAGTAAATGCGGATCAACATAGGCATATGGGATACAGAGGTTTGGGAAGTAAGAGATTTAGGGATACAGATTTAAGTTTAAAAGGTGAAACACAAGTAGAAAATCAGGAATATCAATACAAAGCCCATACAGAAATCTGAGTTTGTATAAAATCTCATTTATTCCACAGCTGTACGACTGTGTTTTGATTTATTTATTTGTGGGAAGAGGGTGTCACTGGCTGGCTGGCATTTATTGCCCATCCCTAGGTGCCCTTGAGAATGTGGTGTCATAGAGTCAGACAGCATGGAAACAGACCCTTTGATCTAACTCATCTGTGCCAACCAAGTTTCCCAAACTAAAGCAGTCCCACTTGCCTGTATTTGGCCTAAATCCTTCTAAATCTTGCCCATTCATGGAGCTGTCCAAATGTCTTTTAAATGTAGTAACTGTACCTGAATCTACCGTTTTATAAGGAGTTATAAGGAGGTGGTCACACCCAAGGTACAGGAAAAAGGTAGCTGGGTGACTGTCAGGAGGGGAAAAGAGAAGAGGCAGACAGTGCAGGGATCCCCTGTGGCCGTTCCCCTCAATAATAAGTATACCGCTTTGGATACTGTTGGGGGGACGACCTACCAGGGGAAGGCCGTAGCGGACAGGTCTCTGGCACTGAGCCTGATCCTGTGGCACAGGAGGGAAGGGGGGAGAATAGGAGAGCAATTGTAGTGGGGGATTTGATAGTAAGAGGCACAGACAGGCGGTTCTGTGGACGTGAACGAGACGAACGGGTGGTATGTTGCCTCCCAGGTGCCAGGGTCCATGATGTCTCGGATCGTGTCTTCAAGATCCTTAAGGGGGAGAGTGAGCAACCAGCAGTCATGGTACACATTGGTACCAATGACATAGGTAGAAAAAGGACTGAGAATGTGAAAAACGAGTACAAGGAGTTAGGTTGGAAGCTGAAGTCCAGGACAAACAGGGTAGTTATCTCTGGATTACTACCAGTGCCACGTGATAACGAGGTAAGAAATAGAGAGAGAGTGCAGCTAAACGCGTGGCTACAGGGCTGGTGTAGGAGGGAGGGCTTCCATTATGTGGATAATTGCAGCACATTCTGGGGAAGGTGGGACCTGTACAGTAAGGACAGGTTGCACCTGAACCGGAAGGGCACAAATATCCTGGGAGGGAGGTTTGCTCGAGCTATACGGGATGGTTTAAACTAGATTGGCAGGGGGTGGGGAACCGGATTTGTAATTTAGAGGATGAAGTATTCAGCTTTCCAACAGACACAACAGGGAGTGATGTTGTTTATAAAGAAATGCAGTCAATGGAGGGTAATTGTGGACACAGAGATGGTTGGAGGTGTGTATACTTCAATGCTAGAAATATCGGAAATAAGGCGGGTGAACTTAGAGCATGGGTCAGGACATGGAACTACGATGTTGTGGCCATTACAGAAACTTAGGTAACTCAGGGACAGGAATGGTTGTTGGAAGTTCCGGGATTTAGATGCTTTAAAAGAAATAGGGAGGGTGGAAAAAGAGGCAGGGGAGTGGCATTGCTAGTCAGGGCTAGTATAGCAGCTACTGAAAGGCAGTTCGAGAATGATATGTCTACAGAGTCAGTTTGGATTGAGGTCTGGAACAAGAAAGGAGCAGTCACTTTGTTGGGGTTTTTTTACAGACCTCCTAATAGTTGCAGAGAAGTGGAGGAGCAGATTGGGAGGCAGATGCTGGAAAGGTGCAGAAGTCACAGGGTTGTAGTCATGGGTGACTTCAACTTTCCAAATATTGATTGGAAACATTTTAGTTATAATATTTTAGATGGAGAGGATTTTGTCCGGTGTGTTCAGGAAGGATTCCTGACACAGTATGTAGATAGACCAACGTGAGGAACGGCCACTTTGGATTTGGTGCTTGGCAATGAACGGGGCCAAGTGTTAGACCTGTTGGTAGGAGAGCATTTTGGAGGTAGCGATCATAAATCTGTTACTTTTACAATAGTCATGGAAAAGGATAGGTACATACAGCAGGGTAAGGTTTAGAATTGGGGGAAGGGTAATTACAATTCTATTAGGCAAGAACTGGGTAACATAAAATGGGAACAGATGTTGTCAGGGAAGAGCGCTATTGAAATGTGGAGATTGTTTAAGGAATGCATACTGCGTGTGCTTGATATGTTTGTTCCTAGCAGGCAAGGAAGATGCGGTTGAGTGAGGGAGCCTTGGTTCTCAAGAGAGGTCAAACGACTGGTTAAGAGGAAGAAGGATGCTTATGTCAGGTTTAGGAAACAAGGAACAGAAAAGGCTCTAGAGGGATACAAGTTATCCAGGAAGGAGCTGAAGAAAGGGCTTAGGAGGTCTATAAGGGGGCATGAGAAAACCTTGGTAGATAGGATCAAGGAAAACTCCAATGCTTTTTACACATACGTGAGAAATAAGAGAATGACCACAGAAAGGGTAGGGCCGATCAAGGATTGTAAAGGGAATTTGTGCACGGAGCCTAAAGAGATAGGAGAGGTCCTTAATGAATACTTTTCTTTGGTATTCACAACTGAGAGGGACCTAGTTCGAGAGGAGGACCGTGTGAAAGAGGCTGGTAGGCTAGGGGAGGTTGCTGTTAGTAAGGAAGATGTGCTAGGAATTTTGAAGAAGTTGAAGATAGATAAGTCCCCAGGCCTGATGGGATTTATCCAAGGATTCTGTGAAAAGCGAGGGAAGAGATCGCAGGGCCTTTGGCGATGATCTTTTCGTCCTCACTGTCCACGGGTATAGTGTTGGAAGATTGGAGAGAGGCAAGCGTCATTCCCTTTTTCAAAAAAGCGGAATAAGGATAGCCACGGAAATTACAGGCCAGTTCGTCTTACATCAGTGGTGGGGAAATTATTGGAAAGAGCTCTGAGAGATAGGATTTATGATCACTTGGAAAGGCACAGTTTGATTTGTGATAGTCAGCATGGATTTGTGAGAGGTAGATCATGTCTCATAAACCTTACTGAATTCTTTGAAGAGGTGACCAAACACGTGGATGAAGGTAGAGCAGTGGGTGTGGTATACATGGATTTAAGTAAGGCGTTTGATAAGGTTCCCCATGGAAGACTCATGCAGAAGGTAAGGAGGCATGGGATAGGGGGAAATGTGGCAGATTGGATTCAGAATTGGCTGACCCTTAGAAGACAAAGAGTGGTAGTGGACGGAAAATATTCAACATGGTGCTCAGTTACGAGTGGTGTACCACAAGGATCTGTTCTGGTTCCTCTTCTATCTGTGATTTTTGTAAATGATTTGGATGGAGGAGTGGAAGGGTGGATTAGTAAGTTTGCAGACGATACGAAGGTGGGTCGCATTGTGGACAGTGCGGAGGGCTGTTCTAGGTTACAAAGGGACATTGATAGGATGCAGAGCTGGGCTGAGAAGTGGCAGATGGAGTTTAACCCTGAAAAGTGTGAGGTGATTCATTTTGGAAGGAAAAACTTGAAAGCAGAATACAGGGTTAACGGAAAGATTCTTGGCAGTGTGGAGGAGCAGAGGGATCTTTGGGTTCATGTCCACACTTCCCTGAAAGCTGCCACCCAGGTGGATAGAGTTGTTAAGAAGGCGTATGGTGTGTTAGCTTTCATTAATAGAGGGATTGAGTTCAAGAGCCGTGAAGTTATGCTTCAGCTATACAAAAGCCTGGTTCGGCCACATCTGGAGTATTGTGTCCAATTCTAGTCACCTCATTACAGGAAAGATGTGGAAGAATTGGCAAAGGTGCAGAAGAGATTTATCAGGATGTTGCCTGGAATGGAGGGAAGGTCTTACGAGGAAAGGTTGAGAGAGCTAGGGCTTTTCTCTTTCGAACGACGAAGGATGAGAGGTGACTTGATAGAGGTGTACGAAATGATCAGAGGTACAGATAGAGTCGACAGCCAAAGACTTTTTCCTCGGGTGGAGGTAGCTATTATGAGGGGGCATTGTTTTAAAGTGAGTGGAGGTAGATATAGGGGAGACATCAGAGGTAGGTTCTTTATGCAGAGAGTGGTCGGGGTGTGGTAGTGGAGTCGGCCTCATTAGGGGCATTTAAGCGGCTATTAGATAGGCATATGGATGATAGTATAAGGTAGGGGTGGAGGTTAGATAGACCTTAGGATTAGGGTAAAAGTTCGGCACAACATCGTGGGCCGAAGGGCCTGTACTGTGCTGTACCGTTCTATGTTCTATGTTCTATTTTCTTGGCAGCTCATTCCACACGAGTGGTGATGAGCTGCTTTCTTGAACTGCTATAGTCCATGTGCTGTCGGTTGACCCACAATGCCTCAAGAGACAGAATTCCAGATTGTGATCCAACGACAGTGATACAAAGAATGGCAATACATTTCCAAGTCAGGATGGTGAGTGGCTTGGAGGGGAACTTGTAGGTGCTGGAGTTCCCATATATCTGTTGCCCTTGTCCTTCTAGATGGAAGTGGTTGAGGGTTTGAAAGATGCTGCCTAAGGTGCTTTGGTGAATTTCTGCAGTGCATCTTGCAGATAGTACACACTGCTGCTACTGAGATTTGGTGGTGGATGGAATGGACCTTTGTGGATGTGGTGCCAATTAAGCAGGCTACTTTGTCCTGAATGGTGTCAAGCTTCTTGAATGTTGTTGAAGCTGCACTCATCCAAGCAAGTGGGGAGTATTCTATCACACTCCTGACTTGTGCCTTGTAGATGGTGGACAGGCTTTGGGGAGTCAGGAGGTTAGTTACTCACCACAGTAATTCCTAGCCTCTGATCTGCTCTTGTAGCCACCGTGTTTAGGTGGCAAGTCCAGTTGAGGTTGTGGTCAATGGTAGCCCTGGGGATCTTGATAGTGGAGGATTCAGCGGTGGTATTTGCCACTTGTCAGCCCAAACCTGAATATTGCCTAGATTGTGCAACATTTGAACATGGCGTACTTCAGTATCTGAGGAGTCGCAAATGGTGTTGAACATTGTGCAATCATTAGCGAACGTCCCCCACTTCTGACCTTATGATGGCGAGAAGGTCATTGATGAAGCAGCTGAAGATGGTTGGGCCTAGGACACTACCCTGAGGAACTGTAACCAGCTGATAGTTTGCTCCCTTGATATCCATTGATTCCAGTTTTGCTGTGGTTCCTTAACGCCACACTCAGTTAAATGTTGCCTTGATACCAAGGGCTGTCACTCTCATATCATCTCTGGAATTCTTTTGTCATGTTTGAACCAACGTTGTAATGAAATCAGGAGCTGAGTGGCCCTGGCAGAACCCAAACTGGGCTTCACTGAGCAGGTTATTGCTGAGCACGTGCTGCATGATAGCACTGTTGATGACACCTTCCATCACTTTACTAATGATTGAGAGTAGACTGATGGGGCGGTAATTGGCCGGGTTGGATTTGTCCTGCTTTTTGTGTACAGCTTTTTGTGCAGTTCTGGTTATCCCAATTCAAGAAGAATATACAGAAACTGTTTGAGAGATAATAACAATTAAAATTATAGCAATAAAGAAAGACATGAGATCTAAAAGCTTTCTAACTGGAGCAGAGAGGTTGAAATGGAGATTTAGTAGAGGTTTAACAATTAAAATTTTAAGAGGGTAAACAGAGAAAGGTTATTCCCATCACTTGTCAAATTGTTAACAAGGAAATCTGTGCATTTATTAGGAGAACAATGACCCAAAGTCGGAATGTTTGAACACACATTGCTGTATTTTACCAAATCAGAAATCTGAGGAAGATAACACAAGGCTGCAAAGACAGGACAGGGATTTGTGACTGAAGTAAATAACCGAAGCTGAAACAGGTATGAGTAGAATGGCATCCTTCTGTAATTGTTATGATTGAATGACATCTTTCACATTAGATGTTAAACCTTTTTAATATCTATTTTCAAATTGGACAACCTCTTCTGTTTTCACTGCTCTCGCTGGTATTTACCATGTTCACTACTCCATTCCCCTACTCCTAGTATAACATGGCCTGCTGCTCTTTGCTGTGACCAATACCCTCTTTCAATGCATATATAATCAGCTGTGATGCTGCTATTGTAGAATAGCTGACCCAAAGTGGCTTTCAGAGCTCATTCACGCATCAAAGCTTTTTGAGAGAGCTGGTACCCAGCACATGGAAGCATATCCAGCAATGGGTCTTCACAAGAAATGAAAATTGGCAAGACTGGTACCAGATTGCAAGAACAGGCAAGTCGTTGCTTCCCTATATCTCAGGTGCAGAATCCAAGGTTTATGGACTTAAGGCAAGGTAAGATTATCAGAAAGGACTTCACATTTTCTATAAGACAGGCAGTAAAGGAAGGATTGGAAGAGATGTTTGTTGATCATATTTTTCCACGATTCACAGGCACATACCTTCAAAACATCCTTGTTTATGTTGATCAGATTGAATGAAAATATATGATCTTTGGCCCCGACGAAGAGTCTGCCTTTCTCCTCATCCAACAAGAATGTCTGGTAACCAGAGCTGTTTGCAATTCCAACAAAAGTGACAACACTGTTTAATTCCATCATTTCTGTGGAGAAGAGAGAAAAATCTTGAGTGAAAGATCAAGCGACTGCAATTATTCTGATTGACAACATCATGACACAACAGGTTTTAAAAAAATGTAAAGGCCATGGAGATGTCATAAATTCTGAACATGCAAAAACTTGAAGGGGGGACATGCTTTAGGGAGGAATGCTGTCAAATTGCTTACATTAATACTGCCTGAAGGTGAGCATTTGGGACAGTAAGGCAGCCTTGAGGTTATCGCGTTGAGCAAACACTGCAAGGGGAACAGGGCCAAATTCAAAGTCCAATGGGGAAGTGCAGCTGGACTGTCTTCAGAAATGCCAGCTGCATTCGCTTCTTACTGAAGCTAGTACAATAATGCAGATACAAAAATACTTTTTGATCCAAACCCATCGCTCAATTTAACTCGTGTCAGTTGATAACCATGAAGCTGAACCTCACTCTCAATATTTTAAGGTTTCTGACCTTTCAGTTATTGATCCACGAGTGTTCAAGTTCATGGAAAAAACTGCCCAGAAACACCTCATCAGAGTAAAAATTGAAAGAACTGTGGATGCTGTAAATCAGGAACAAAAACAGAAGCTGCTGGTAAAGCTTAGCAGGTCTGGCAGCATCTGTGAAGAAAAAATCAGAGTTAACGTAACGTTTTGGGTCCGGTGACCCTTCCTCAAAATCAGTTCAGATTTTTCTTCACAGATGCTGCCAGACCTCCTGAGCTTTTCCAGCAACTTCTGGTTTTCTTAACACCTCAAAGTTAGAAAGGAAGGCTATGTGGTCTAAGCAGCCAATAGGGGTGCTTGTGGTGCAGTGGTAGTTTCTCTAACTCTGAACCAGGTGACCCAGATTCAAGTCCCAGCTGCTCCAGAGGTGTGAGATAAAATCATCTAATGAGATAGAAAACATCTACCCTCAGTCGACACCCATATATCTTCATCATGCTGCATCTCATTCTGAATGGTTTTGTGCGAGCAGACTAGAATGTCAATAATAAGGAGGGAGGGAGTGGCTTCCTTCCATGCATAATCCTATCCAAAAACCAGTTGAACACCAGGGTGATGAAATACTACTGAAATACCTCTGTTCCTCCACAACTCCTGATGTTCTTAAATACTTTCATTGTATTAAGTGGGATAGTTGCCTGCATTCCCACTATTCCATCAGTGAATCCCATTGCAGAATCTTACAATTGTTACAGCACAGGAGGCCATGCAGCCCATTGCAGCTGCATGGATTCTCCAAATGAGCACCTTATTTCATGCCATCCCCCACCTTCTCCCCTACAAGAATTGGTGATGGTCCAGTACTATTATTGTTAGATTATTAATCCAAAGACCCACATAATGTTCTGGGGACCCAGGTTCAAATCCTGCCACAGCAGATGGTGGAATCGAATTTTTAAAAAATTTGGAATTAAGAGTGTAATGATGACCATGAACCCATTGCCGATGATCAGGAAAAAAGAACACCTGGTTCATTATTGTCCTTTAGGGATGGAAACTGCCATATTTACCTGGTCTGGACTACATGTGACTCCTGACCCACAGCAGTGTGGTTCACTCTTAACTACCCTCTGGGCAATTAGGGGTGGGCAATAAATGTTGGGCTTCACCAGAGATGCCCTCATCCTGTAGATGGACAATAATTGCTACTTTTCAACTAATCATCCAAGTCTTTTGGAATGTGCCTCCACCACACACTCAGATGGTACTCTAGACTGTAGTTACATGCTGTGTGAAGAGATTTCTCAGATCACTTTTTCTTCATCTGCCAATTACAGCAATCTGTGGCTTCTCGTTCATGATTCTTTTACAAGTGAGATTAGTTTCTCCCTGAGTACTTTATATAATCCTCCCATAAATCCGAATACTTCAACCAAGGTTTCTCTTGGCCTTCTCCTCCCTAGTCTCTTCAGCATCCAACTGACTCCTTCAATCCTCTCTCAACTGTGTCCCACTTAATCCTTATTTAAAATTCCATCTCTTTCATCAAATCACTAGTCTTTACTTCTAACATCGATATAAATATTCACCCAAGACAAGAGAGGCATTGTGACTTATGCAATGCCTTTGAAATATTTTTTCAGTGCTGAAGGTGCTACATTAATGCAAGTTGTTGTTGATATTGGTGCCAGTTGTAGATAGTTAACAGTTGTGAAGGTGTAATTGCTAAATCCCAGATGTTGTGATGAAAGGTCAACTTCCGTAGCATTAACAGATATTCTTCTCTTTTCAAAACCTGCTGGGTATTTTCTGTGTGTTGTGTTTTTGTTTTAATCAGACTTTTAGTTATGTTCGCCTCATTGCTTTCCTGGTTTAATTTTCACACCATGGTCCTTTCTCTTGACCAGTCCAAAGGATTTCATATTTCCAATCGTCTGCTATTTGTGGTTTTAAATACCGTGATGCAAGATAAACAGCGTGTTTTTTCCAAAGGCAGATTAAAGTGTCTTTGTACTAGTACAGAGATGGGACTGAGTCTCACTACTGAACCTTGTCAAACTGGCACAGTGTCAGGTTTTGAAGCGATGCTGGAAGTCTGTGCTCCAGGGCTATGTCAATAAGTATTGTGCCACAATAGAACACATACACAGATATGAAAGCGATGAATAGGAACAGGGATGGAAGCAAGCCCTCACTGGACCTTTGCCAGGTTTTCAAGAGGCCTATATCTATGCACAGCTCATCTACACTCTTTTTTTTCTGAAAGGGAGTGAAATGTCTTTGTTCCAGCATCTTTTTCACAAATTTTATGTTCCTTCTTCTTTCTTCTTGTGTTCATTTTTCTATCCTCCTCTCTAATCTCTTTTGTTTATTTTTGTAATCTCAATTTTAATAGAATTTAATACCCTTCAGATCTTCAGTACTATTTATTTCCTCCTAATTATTTTTCACTCCTCTTTAACTCCTGACTGTATTTCTCCTTCAGGGTCTGTACACACACATTCCCACTTCTTGCCGGTTCCCCTTCTAATATTAGAAACTATGGGGCTGGGGCTGAGTTTCCTGACAGGGGGCTCAAACAACTCTATCACCAAGAAAGACCTTAACTTGGAGCAGAACCAAAACACAAAACAACAGAAGCTCTTCTTGCTGTAACTCCTCCAGTAACCTGCAATTAGCTACAGACTAATTCTATAGATTCAGTCTTGCATGTTTGATGCTCCAACATCTTTAGGTTTTAAAGTGGTTTGCTGTCACTGAAGTCATTGTCGATGTTGTGCTTTAATATACAACTCATTCATTCCTTCACAAAGAGAAGCACCATGGATTGAATTTCCCACTCCGTTTCCAGCATGTTTCACCAAAGGGTAATAAATTGCCAGCAAAGCCAAATGTTTGGTTAATGATGGAGAATTGTTAGCAGTGGATGTGAAGTCAAAGAGACTGCCACGGAATTATTGTTGTGTGACTGATTTTCACTTTTTCTCTGCCAGACTGTGTAGTTTGAATATTTAAAAAGTTTTACTATTTGGCAAAGTTCGAATCACGTCTTCTGAAGCCAGCTCCAGTTTTCTATTTCACTTGGATTTCCATGAAGAAGTTCAGCACAGAAGGAAGTCATTGTGTCACAGAATGATTGTTACTCAGAGGGAGACTATTTGACTGCTCAACTTTATGCTGGCTCTCTGCAGGAGCAATGCAGCCAGCATCACACGCCAGGCTTTATTCAAAGCTTGTAAACCTTCTCCCTTCATGTACTTCTTCAATATCCTTTTTAAAAAAACCATAATTAAATCTGCCTCCACCACATTCTCAGGCAGCATATTCACATTCTAACAACTAGCTGTGCGACAGGACTTTTCTTCTTCTGAAACCAAAATACTGGGACTATTGGATATCGGAAATTGCAATGCTGGAAATACTCAGCAGGTTTGGCAGCAATTGTGGGGGGAGAAACAAAATTAACATTTTGAGTTAGACGTGGCTCCTTCAGAATTGAAGAGGGAGAGGAATATGATGAGTATTGTGCAAAGCAAAGGGCAGGTTGTGGGGCTGGGTGAGGAAGAACAGCAGGGAAGCTAAGGGTCAGGGTAAAGGGTGGGAGAGGTTAAATGACAATATGTCATGAAACAAAAGGCCAAGGGATTGTTAGTGACAAAGTGCAAAAAAGTACTAGTGCAGAGTGTGAACGGAAGAAATGTGAGCAATTCTGTCTGAAAATAAAAACACGAGAAACAACATGCACATCATCATGTGGAAAAAAAAACAAAATACAGGACAGAATTCACACCTGAAACTGTTGAACTTAATGTTAAATCCAAGAATCTGCCAAGTGTCTGTACCTCCAGATTACAACGGACTTCACTGGAATAATTCAGCAGAACAAATTCAATGATGTGACTGTGAGAACAAGGTGGGCAGTTACAATTACAAGTGTGAGCAAGCTCAGGGGGTCCCAATGGTAGATTTGTTTGGCAAGTGCCCATTCAACCACATTCCAGGTGGTAGATGTTGGGATGGTTGGAAGTGGGCTGCATTGCTTCAATTCAGCAGAAAGGAAGACACATCAAGAACTCATGTGGAAGGTTGGATTTTCCAAACTGAACCGGAGGTGAGAAACTGGAAGAATGGAGTGGGGTCCTTGCAGGATACAGAGTTTGAGGAAGTATTGTTGAGGTGGTTGTAGGATGCAGTGGGCTTAAAACAAATATTAGTCTCCAGACTATCCCTAGAATGGAGACAGAAATGTCAAGGAGTAGAAGGGAGATGTTGGAGATGCACCTGGGTGAAGGTGAGAGAAGATTAAAAATTGAAAGCAAAGAGCAAGAAGTTGCACAAATACACTGATAAATATACTGTAAAAATAAAAACTGTTGGAAAACTCAATAGGTCTGGCAGCATCTATAGAGAGAAAAACAGAGTTAACATTCCAGGCCAATAACCTTTCAGTAGAATGGATCTGATGAAACATAATGGACATAAAACATTAAACTCTGCTTTTCTCTCTCCAAAGATGCTGCAAGAATTGAGATTCTCTAAAATGTTTTGCTTTTATTTCAAGTTTCCAATATCTGCAGTACTTTGCTTTTGTACCAGGAGAAGGGTTTTGGTCATGGGGAGCTGAGGAGGACTGGAATAAGAAATGCTCCACATGGCTCTAAAAGAGAAGCACCACTGGAAACCCATGCAGGTGCCGAGAAGCAATATCTTTTATTTGGAGGAAATGAGACCAAGTATTTGTTCAATGAGGGAATGTGCTCGGCCAGGTGGGGAGGGTAGTTATGGATGGGGGACTGTTGAGGTCTCTGTCCAATTTGGATGAGGAGAATTGTCAGATTCTCCTGGTTGGAGGCTCTTACGAAGTGGTGATAAATTACTGCCTCTACCATCTGCTATTATTAGACCAATGGCAAATTTTGATGCTTCCCAAATTTTATAGTTTACAAAGTGCTGGGTTTGGGCAAAGTACAAGGTGCAATATTGTGTTACAGTCTGACTGCATTTCAGTGTCCTACTTGACTACAGATTTGTCATGCTTTTTTTCCACAGAGTGATATGAAGTGAAGGAGCTTGACATTGCAGCCTCTTCCCATTGTTAAGAAGATCAGGCTTCTTTCGGGTGCTGGATTACTTGTAAAATTATTTCCGTTCACAGAAACAAATTGAAGAGTTCAGCTAAAATTGCACTCATCCAGAATGACACTTCAAACATATCTCATAACTGTAGATGCCTTTTCAACTGTGATGTGCACACAGAAACACTGATGTAAATTCCAACGGCGACATTAACATGTTGAATCAATATCCGAAAAAGTCAAATTCTCACCGACACAGTACTGGACCTAACATTTCAGATATTTTCCAATCAACCTGATCAGAAATGTAATGACACGGCTCTGGAGCAGGTGGAACTGGAACCAGGGTCTCCTGGTTCAGAGGTAGGGACACTACCACTGTGTCACAGGATCCACTTCTGAACATTTCATGTACTGTCTAAGTCACAACATTTTTACTTAGCATTGAAACTAACACTGGTGTTCTGGGTGATTGAAACTTGAAGTCTAAGTTTCATTTGAGCTGTTACAGCAACAGGTATAACTTTGATTGATTTCTTAATGGGAAGTATTGCCATTTTTCACCCTTTTCAAATAAAAGGTTAGTGTTAACCTGCTGGTATCTCCTCAGCAGATCAAACAGAATGAGATATTTAGCGGGGGATGAGGTAAGCTCTGTATCTCAGGACAGGTTTCATCTTGACCATGAGGTTTTCTGATCAGTCTGACTGCCAGAAGTATTTTGATATCCCCTGCAAAATTGTCTTTCAAGGTCAAAGGAAATCCACCCATTTATACTGAATATTTGTGTGAAACACTGAATTTGTATCATGCTGATCCCTTCTGGAAGGGAATACAGACAGCAGTGCAACAGTAATCAGATCTGTCCCTAAAACTCCCACTGGGACATACCTGCAGGTGAGTTTTAAGACTGGATTTTCATTGTAAGAAAATGGAAACAAGCTGCTGCAGGCAGCAAGTCTACTGCACGGTGCATTTTCCATTGTATCTGGTGAGTAGCAGATTAAATATAGAAGTGACTGCCAGATGCTCAGTCCAGAAATACATCCCTTGCTGATGGTAAACAATAGACATGTTGTCTGGCTTAGCAGACAGGTATGGGGTGAGTTACAGCTATTTAGAAATTGTTAATATGCATTATCTTCATGTCCACAAATGTCAGCTTTTCTTATGCTTCATTCCTAGGAGGTAAATTTAATCTGAACAAATTAATTCTCAATGTATTCTATAGTCTGCATTTTTAAGATAACAAGTAACTGCACTAAAAAGTTTCAGGTCAAAGATTTAGCTGGGTCAAATTTCAGGAATTCCCTCTCCCTATCAGCACTGCTCACGTACCTGCACCACACAGCCTGGGTTCGTATCAGAAGGCAGCTCACTACCCCCACCTTCTCAAGGGCAGTTAGGGATGAGTCATAAATGTTGGCCCAACCAGTGAGGCCCATACCCAGTGAAAGAATGGCAAAAACCAATTTCTGCAAACTATATTCTTAACCCTAAATAACTAACTTCCCCAATGGGTTTGAAAATGTCCATGATGAACCATTGCAGTTCATCTGCTGTTAGGGAGGGTATTCCAGGAGTTTGACCCAGCGACAATGAAGGAACAGTGATATATTTCCAAGTCAGGATGGTGAGAAGCTTGGAGGGAAACTTGCCGGGGATGGTGTTCCCATGTATCTGCCGCCCTTGTCCTTCCAAATGAAGTGATTGTGAAGGAAGAGCCTTGCATCTTGTAGATGGTAAACACTGCAGCTACTATTTGCCAGTGAAGGAAGGAGTGAATGCTGAAGGTGATGGATGGGGTACATTTTATCTTGGATGATGTTGAACTTGGAGCTGCATTCATCCAGGTAAGTGTGGAGTATTCCATCCTGACGGGTGCCTTGAAGGTGATGGACAGGCTTTGGAGATTGGCGAGTTGAGTTACCCACTGCAGAATTTCCAGACTCCAACCTGCTCTTTTAGCCACAGAATTTACGTGGTTAATCAAGTTCAGTTTCTTAAAAGCCATAGAGAGAATACAGACACCTCAGTCTGACAGGGCAACACGGTGGCTCAGTGGTTAGCACTGCCTCACAGCGCCAGGGAACTGGGTTTGATTCCACCCTCAGGCGACTATCTGTGCGGAGTTTGCACATTCTCCCCATGTCTGCATGTGTTTCCTCCCATAGTCCAAAGATGTGCAGGTTAAGTGGATTGGATGTGCTAAAATTGCCCACAGTGATCAGGGATGTGTGAGCTAGGTGGATTAACCATGGGAAATGCAGAATTACAAGGATAGGGTGGATCTGGGTTGGATGCTCTTCAGAGGGTCAGTGTGGACTTGATGAGCTGAATGGCCTGTTTCCACACTGTAAGGATTCTATGATTATAACTTATCTATGCTGACCAGATATCTTAAATTAATCTGGTCCCATGTGGCCCATAAACCCTTCCTGTTCATATATCTATCCAGATGCCCTTTAAAGTGCAATAATTGTACCAGCCTCCACTACCTCCTCTGGCAGCTCATTCCATACACTCAACCCCTCTTTGTGAAAAAGTTATCCCTTAGGTCCCTTATAAATCTTTCCCCTCTCACCTTAAACCTAAGCCCTCTTGTTTTGGACTCCCCTACCCTGGGGAAAACAGCTTGGCTTTTCATGCTATCGATGCCCCTCGTGCTTTTGTAAACCTCTATAAAGGTCACCCACCTCAGCCTCTGACGCTCCAGGAAAAATAGCCCCTGCCTAGTCAGCCTGTCCCTATAGCTGAAACCCTCCAATTCTGGCAACATCCTTGTAAATCTTTTCTGAACCCTTTCAACTTTCACGATATCTAAACCCATGTGCTTTATTGTGAAGGTTCAGTCATAATTATGCTACTGAATGTCAAGGGACAGTGGTTACATACAACCTGTCAGCCCAAGCCTGGATGTTTTCTGGGTCTTGATGCATTTGAACATCGATTACTTGAGTATCTAAGGAGTCATGAATGATGCTGAACGTTGTGCAATCATTGGTGAACATCCTCACTTTTGACTTTACGATGGAGGGAAGGTCATTGATGAAGCAGCTGAAGATGGTTGGGCCTAGGGCTCTACCCTGAGGAACTCCTGCAGAGATGTCCTGAAGCTGAGATGATTGACTATTTGACCTGTCTTTTTCATCTGCATTCAATCCAATAAGTAAATATCTGCACCACAGTTAATTGAATTGATTCCAAATGAAACATCCTTAAAACAGTTTGGGATATTGATGAAAATGGGGGAGTAATTTGTTGACTTCTAGCTGCTCAGAATACACAAATACGTGGTAGCTCCATGGGATAAGGAATTCAAAGTGGCAGTACACAAACACATTTTCCCTGCTCCTCTGATGCTGCTTGGCCTGCTGTGTTCATCCAGCTCTACACCTTGTTGTCTCACATTTTCCCCTTGTTATCTGAATCACCTTAATGATGCAATTGAAGAGCCTCGGGGTGAACCTATTGATGCTGTCCCAATAGCCTGTCAAAGCAATACTCTGACCTTCCTTCAGCTACAAACTGAAAACCTTCACATAACTGCTGCATTACCTCTTATACGCAAATTCTGAAAACTGATTTGTACAATCAGAAGTGCCACTCATTGTTTCATGCCTGCTGAGACCCACAAGGCAAACAACAACACACAATAAATCAAACAAAGCAAACTTTTATAATACAATAAACCTAGAGAGATGGTCAAAAATGAAAAGTTCCAAGTGTGACTTGGCCAAATGGCTATGTTCTACTCTATGCTTTGGAATAACATCATAGAATTCATGGAAACTTCACGTGGTTATACTGGGGTTGGTGTGTGTACCCCTTACCCTAATGTTCCATCAATGTGGAATGGACGTGTGATTATCAGCATCACACCATGCAGCTCTGTACGTAGCTTCATGTTTATATCTTACACAAAGCAATCTCTAGCTCTATCCCCTGTACTACTAACAACAATTAAAACACTGGAATTTGTTTTCAGGATAATTTGCAAGAACTTCAATTCAAGGAGCAAACCAGCAATCTACATACGTGGAGAATACTGTCTGGTTGCAAAGTGGAATTTGATTTGAGGAAGTTGGCACAGTTTTAGGGCATCACAGTGGCTCACTGGTTAGCACTGCTGCTTCACAGCGCCAGGGACCTGGGTGGAATCGAACCTGCGGGTGACTGTCTGTGTGGAATTTGTACATTTTCCCCATGTCTGCATGCGTTTCCTTCAGGTGCTTCGGTTTCCTCACACAGTCCAAAGATGTGCAGGTTAAGTGGATTGGCCATGCTAAATTGGCCATAGTGTCCAGGGTTGTGCAGGCTAGGTGGGTTAGCCATAGAATACAGAACATAGAACAGTACAGCACAGTACAGGCCCTTCAGCACACAATGTTGTGCTGACCTATTATCCTACTAAGATCAATCTACCCTGCATACCCTACATTTTACTATCCTCCATGTGCCTATCCAAGAGTCGTTTAAAGGTTTCTAAAGTATCTGACTCCACTACCACTGCCGGCAGCGCATTCCACACGCCCACCACTCTCTGTGTGAAGAATCTACCTCTAACATCTCCCCTATACCTTCCTCCAATAACCTTAAAACTATGCCCCCTCGTAATTTCTGCCCTGGGAAAAAGTCTCTGACTATCCACTCTATCTATGCCTCTCATCATCTTGTAAACCTCTATCAAGTCACCTTTCATCCTTCTTCACTCCAATGAAAAAAGCCCTAGCTCCCTCAACCTTTCCTCATAAGACCTGCCCTCCAGACCAGGCAGCATCCTGGTAAATCTCCTCCGCACCCTCCACATCTTTCGTGTAATGAGGTGGCCAGAACTGAACACAATATTCCAAGTGTGGTCTAACCAGAGTTTTATAGAGCTGCAGCATAATTTCACATCTCTTAAACTCAATTCCCCTGCCAATGAAAGCCAACACACCATACGCCTTCTCCATAACTCTATCAACATGGATCACAACTTTGAGGGATCTATGGACGTGGACCCCGAGATCCTTCTGTTCCTCCACACTGCCGAGAATCCTGCCATTAACCCTGTATTCTGCATTCAACTTTGACCTTTCAAAATGAATCACTTGACACTTTTCTGGGTTGAATTCCATCTGCCACATGCAGGGTTACAAGGGTAGGGTGGGAGTGGGGGGAAGCACGGTTCTGGGTGGGCTGTTCCTGGGAGGATCAGTGTGGACCTGAAGGGCTGAATAGCGTGCTTCCATTCTGTAGGGATTCTATGATTCTCCTTAGGTGTCAGTATGAGGAACACACCCATCAATGTAGATTGACAGTTAACTGCCAGTGTCTGTTGAAATAATAAACCAGGCAGGTTTGCTCTGGTCATTCACTGGTTCATTTTTTCAGGGCAATGCTATGATCAATGAAACTATAAGTATTGATTTTCCCCTTGCACTGATGCTTTCATTCTTGCAATTGCCCTAACGAGAGCAAGATAAAATATTTTGACAAAATGTGTATTTTTTCAGCAATTCTCAAGTTTGGTGCTATCAAGCAATTATATGACAGTAACCTTCTGCAGACATAGTTTACAAAGCTGTTTCTAACTTTACTGGTTTGTGCAACACTGGTAAACACAACCTTATCAAGCTGTGAACCCTTCAAGATTTTGCATGTAAACATTTAACTAGTCTAATGCTCCCACAAGGTGTTCTCCCAGCAGGTGGAAGGCATCTGTGTTATTGAGCGACCTGAAATACTTTCAACCTGAGTGAGTATTACCCACTGCAGTATGTTACCAGCTGGCTGTGCTAGCTTTCTGGCACTAAGACATGGTGAGGATACAGATGTGCTGTCAACCTGAGAGACAAGGAATTGTTATCCTTCCAATCTCATTGAATTATCAATTAGATATTGACAATTCTAGTGCAATGACAAACGTCGTAACTCTTCAGTTCCCCTTGGAATCTGAAGCTATTATCATATCTTCAAGAAAGAAGACAGAATATGAAGCTGAATGACAACAGATAAACTGACACAAGGCAGGATGGGTCTGTGCAGGAATTTATAACACGATGATATTGTCTCCTCAATCTGCACTTCATTGCAAATACGTTCTTCTAAGACAACAGGATCAATTCAATTTACCAAAATGGTATTACTGCTGGACTGTTAGCCCAGAGATCCAGATAATGTTCTGGGGACCCAGGTTCAAATCCCACCATGGCAGACAGTGGCATTTGAATTCAATAAATATCTGGACTTAAGTGTCCAATGATGACCATGAATGCTTTGAACATTGTCGAAAAAAGCCATCTGGTTCACTATTTTCCTTTACAGAAGGACATCTGCCGTCCTTACCTGGTCTGGCCTACATATGACTCCAGACCCACAGCAATGTGATTGACTCTTAACAGCCCTCTGGGCAATTAGGGATGGGCAATAAATGCTGCCTGGCCAGCAACGCCCTCATCCTGTGAATGAATAAAGGAATAAGTTCTCCCTCTAGATTCTTTTACTGGGGAGTTAGTTGAAATGAGATATTTTTATAAAGTTAGATGCAGACCAGTTTAATGAATTCAATTTTCCTTAGGTATTTTAATTTCAATATTTAATAGCATTTTTTATCCATCTGGTCATTGAAAGAAATTGACTCCATTTATTAATGAAACACATCTTCAGTTAAGGCTCACGGTGGTTAGGATGAATGGATGATCACAGTACGGAGCATTACTATTGGGGTTAGAGGGAGTTTTTCTGAAGATGTACAAAGTACTAGTGTTTCTCAACTTAGCCACGTGTTTTTTTTTCTGTTTCTTTTTCCTAACCATTTATTTTGCACTGCTGTAGGATCCCAGGTCCACACTGCTCTCACCACTTAAAGAAGGACAGAGACCTTTGTACAGACCTTCTCAATATTTTTCGTAAATCCCAGCTACGTTAGAAAGTTTCTGTGATTTATCATTCCATTTCTGGGACAAAACACATGGAATGAAACCCTTTAAATTAAAAAAATGTGTTAGTCTTTCACTGTAATTAAAGACTTGATAATGAAATCGCATTTTCTGAAATCACACCTTTCATGCAGTGCCTTCTGTCATTTCATTAGGTCTTTGTTAATTACCAAGAAACCCTGTATCCTGCCTTCAACTGGAGCCATTATCTATCTGACCAGTTGTTGGTTTGGTTCAATTACAAACTCTGAAGGATTTTGTTGAATTTAAACCAGAAGCACAAGTCTCAGTCTAAGGAAGGATCCATGAGTGAAACCAGGAAATAGTTGACTTTGGGTCAGCTCCCTGTGACATGCTGCACCTTCTGGAGACAGAAACTGCAAATGTCCATCATCATGTACTCATAGAAGCACAGAAGTAGGTGCAGGAATAGGCCATTCAGCCCTTTGAGCCTGCACCACCATTCAATATGATCATGGCTGACCATGCAATCTCAGTATCCCATTGCCGCCCTCTCCCCAAACCCCTTGATCCTTTTAGCTGCAAGGGCCACATCCAGCTCCCTCTTGAATATATCTTGTGAACTGGCCCCAACATCTTCCTGTGGGAGAGAATTCCACAGATTCACAACTCTCTGAGTGAAGAAATTGTTCTTCATCTCAGTCCTGAATGGCCCCCCCGCCATATTCTTAGACGGTGACCCCTCGTTCTGGACTTCCCCGACATCAGGAACATTCTTCCCACATCTAGCCTGTCCTGTCCCAGCAGGATTTTATATGTTTCTATGAGATCCCCCTTCGTTCTTCTAAATTCCAGCAAATACAAACCCAGTCGATCCAGTCTTTCCTCATATGTCAGTGGTGCAATCCCAAGAATCAGTCTGATGAACCTTCGCTGGACTCCCTCAGTAACAAGAACGTCCTTCCTCAGACTGGGAGACCAAAATGCACACAATACACAAGGTGTGGCCTCACCAAGGCCCTGTATAACTGCAGAAAGACATCCTTACTCCGATACTTAAATCCTCTCGCTATGAAGGCCAGCATGCCATTAGCTTTCCTCACTGCCTGCTGCATCTGCATGCCAACCTTCACCAACTGTTCCACCATGACACCCAGGTCTCATTGCACCTCACTTTTTCCTAAACTGCCACCATTCAGATAATCATCTGCTTTCCTGTTTTTGCCACCAAAGTGGATAATCTCACATTTACCCACGTTATATTGTATTTGCCAAGTATTTGCCCTCTCAGCCAGTCTGTCCAAGTCACCCTGCAGCACACACTGCCACCCAGCTTAGTGCCGTCTGCAGATTTGGAGATATTGCCTTTGTCCAAATTGTTAATGTATATTGTGAACAGCTGGGGTCCCAGCACTGATCCCTACGGTACCCCAGGGTCACTGCCTGTCATTCTGAAAAGGACCTGTTTATTCCAATTCTCCACGATCTGTTTGCCAACCAGTTCTCTATCCATGTCAATACATTACCTCCAACATCATGAGCTTTAATTTTCCTTACCGATTTCTTGTATGGAACCTTGTCAAAAGCCTTGTCTAAAGGATGTGATTGAAAAACAGCCAAATGTTCACATGTATTCCAACGGTTAACCCACTGAATGTTCTTCAGGTGACTGAATAACTTGTTGCTTATACCTATATTACTGAAAGCTGTTACAAAGTCTCAAAGTCTTTACTCTTCTGCCTGTCAGTACAGACCTGATGGGGTAAGATGGAGAGTCCATTTAATTACTTCAGCAAATAGAAAGAACAAAACTGAAACTCATTGAAGACAACTAAAAGCACTAGACTGAACCTGATTAAACCAAACTGAACCAAATAAACCCAATTTTAAAAAAGTTCTGACCCTTTAAAGGAGCACCATAACAAAAATAAATATTGAAAACCTAAATGAACATAATGAAATGTTAAAGTAATTTTGGTGATTGTCAATGGCCTCTAGCTTCAGTGATAGCCAGTGGTCATCAACAGCCTCGAATGTTCCAGGAGACATTGCGTGCTTTCCTCCCATGGACACCTAGGAATGGGCATTCAGGCCCGGCAAACCCCCCCAAACAAGATCAAATTTACATTATGCCTTTTATGACCTTGGGATCCCCAGAAGTGAAGCACATTTTCCAGGGTTAAGAATTAAATAACAACAGGCACAGATGTGTACAGGACTGCTGAACTGATAACAAACCAGCTGACTGCTTTTGTTTGATTCACTCACAGGATGAGGGTGCCTCTAGCTAGACCAATATTCATTACCCATCCCTAATTGCCCAGAGGGCAGTTAAAAGTCAACCACCTTGTTGTTGGTCTGGAGCCACAGGTAAGGATGGCAGATTTACCTTTCCCGAAGGCCCTTACTGAGCCAAGTGGGTTTTACAACAATCAATGATAGTTTCTTGCTCACCCTTACAGAAACAGGCTTTGAAAATTCAAGATAACAAGGTGTAGAGCT
>NC_063353.1:49495286-49510801 GCF_021869965.1 Rhincodon typus | reverse complement strand
GCATCAGCAGCTCCTACTATCTTTGAAAATTCAAGATTATTCCTATAAATAGAATTTAAATTTCACCATCTGTCACAGAGTTGTACAGCACGGAAACAGACCCTTCCGTCAAACCAGTCCATGCCAAACATAATCCCAAATTAAACTAGTCCCACCTGCCTGCTCCTGGCCCATATCCGTCCAAACCTTTCTTATTCGTGTACTTATCCAAATGTTTTTTAAATGTTTCAATTGTACCCACATCGACCACTTCCTCAGGAAATTCATTCCACAGGCGAACACCCTCTGTGTTAAAGGTTTGCCCCTCATATCTTTTCTAAATCTCTCCTCTCACCTTAAAAATGTGCCTTTGTTCTTGAAATTCCCCATCCTATGGAAAAGACAGCTACTATTGAGTCTATTTGTACCTCTCATTACTTTATAAACATCTTGAAGGTCACCTCTCAACCTCCTGTCTCCAGTGGAAAAGTCCCAGCCTACCCAGCTGTCCTTTATAACTCAAATCCCATATCCAGCAACATCCTGGTAAATCTTTTCTGAACCCTCTCCACCTTAATAATATCCTTCCTATAATTGGGCAGCCAGAACTGGACACAGATGAATCCATGTCCCCAGAACATTAGCTTGGAAATTCTGTATGACCAGTCCAGTAACATTACGGCCACACCAGCAACTCCCTTGTTTTTGTTATTGATGAAAAATGCCTTTCCTGTTGTTATTCTATGCGGGCAGATTTCCTTCCCTCAAGGACATCAGTGAAATAGATAGTTACATCGTTACCGTTAGAACAGGCACAAAAGCAGAAGTTGCTGGAAAAGCTCAGCATCTGTGAAGAAAAATGAAAGTTAACATTTCAGGTCCGGTGACCCTTCCTCAGTTTGTTTTGAATCTCAAATTTTTGTAGGTGTAACACCTGCCTATTTACTTCCTTCCTCCCCAGTATCCAAGGACCAAACATACCATCCAGGTGAAGCAACACTTTACCTGCACTTCCCAGAATCTAGTCTATTGCATTCACTGCTCACAATGTGGTCTCCTCTACCTTGGGGAAATGAAGCATAGACTAGGTAAGTGCTTCGCAAAACATCTACATTCTGTCCACAAAAAAAAGCCTTGAGCTTCCAGTTGCCTGCTACCTTAACACACCATCCTGTTCCCTGGCCAACATCTCTGTCTCAGTAAAAACCGAAAGAACTGCGGATGCTGTAAATCAGGAACCAAAACAAAAGTTGCTGGAAAACCTCAGTAGGACTTGCACTATCTGTGAAGAAAAGAATCAGAGTTAAAGTTTTGGGTCTGGTGACCCTAACTCAGAATTCCTCAATTCTGAGGAAGGGTCACCGGACCTGAAACACTATCTTTGATTTTTTTCTTCACAGATGCTGCCAGACCTGCTGAGCTTTTCCAGCAACTTCTGATTTTATCTCTGTGTCAGGCTTACTGCAGTGTTCCAGCAAAGGTCAACACAAGCTGGAAGAACAACACCTCATTTTCCACTTGGAGACTCTGCAGCCCTCTGGACTCAATATCGGTCATAAAATCCTTACAATGAGGAAACTGGCCCTTCAGCCCAACACATCCACACTGACCCTCAGAGCATCCCACTCAGACCCATTCCCCCTATAACCCACCTAATCTACACATTCCTGAACACATCGGGCAATTTAGCATGGCCAATCCACCTAGCCTGCACATCTTTGGTCTGTGCAAACTCCATACAGACAGTCGTCCAAGGCTGGAATCGAACCTGGGTCCCTCGAGCTGTGAGGCAGCAGTGCTAACCACTGAGCCACCGTGCCACCTGAGTTCAATAATTTTAGGGCCTAAACTCTGCCATATCCTAGCCCCCTATCCCACACACCAAGCCTTGTTATCACAGTCTGCCATTACACACCACCTATTGTTGGTCACTAACAGTTTCTATTAACAGCTATTCCCTCTCCTCGCCAGATCGTTATCGACTCCTTTGTCAACTGTTCTTCTCTCTCTTTGGGCTCTATCCCCACCTATCATTTACTTCTCATACCCCTCTCCCTCATCCTATCTTCTGCATATAAACTGATGTTTTCCTAGCTACCATCAGTTCTGGGGAAGGGTCACTGGACCCAAAACATGAACTCTGATTTTTTCTTCACATATGCTGCCAGACCTGCTGAGCTTTCCCAGCGATTTCTGTTTTTGTTCCTGATTTACAGCATCTGCAGTTTTTTTTTTTTGCCAAATTTTTATTGCTGGGATTTGAGTCTGTGTTTCCAGAACACTATCCTGGGGAGATAGTAGGAACTGCAGATGCTGGAGAATCTGAGATAACAAGGTGTAGAGCTGGCAGGCCAAGCAGCATCAGAGGAGCAGGAAGGCTGATGTTTTGGACCTAGACCCTTCTTCAGAAATGGGGCGTTGGTGATGGGCGGAGCGGGGTAGGCGGCGGCAGCAGCGGTGACGGTAGGTGAGTCCTCAGTGTCTACGGTGTTGGCCTCGGAAATGGAGGCGGTGGCATCAGCAGCGGTGTCGATGGCGTTCGCTGTCCCGGAAGTGGGGTACCCAGCGGTGGTGGATGTGACGTCATCTGTGGATTCTTCGACAGTGGCCACATGGCCAATGGTGGCGGGCACATTGTGGAGAAGGTCCTGGGTAGGGTTGGGGATTTGCGAGGTGGAGGAAGCCCGTTTTGGGTGGTAGGCACCAGTAAGTTTACTGTACTTATGGTTTTTAGTGTCCAATAAAGCTGAGTAGAATTGTGAGTTCAGGTTGTGGATCCTATGAAGAATAAAAAACAGGAGAGGTCCTTTGCAGGTCTGGGAGAGGGAGGATCTGAGCTGGGGTAGGCTTGATTGTAGTGCCAGGAGATGCCGGTGCATTGCTGCGAGTGTGTGTTTCAGGAGTCGCAGGGAGAAACGCTTCTGAAGGATCTCAATGTTCTGAATGTAGACGTTGTCACGGTTGGGGCCAAATTGGGAAGGCCTGAATGTGGACTGTAGTCCACTGGGGATGATCTGGGTCCATAGGCAGGTATTAAGAAAGGTGATATGGCTGTAGTACCTGGTTTGCTTCAGGACGTGGTTGAGCTGTTTCAAGGCCGAAGAGATTACGAGAGAGTTGCAGTGGGAGACAGATCCACTGAGGTTTTTCCGGCGGGAGGATAGTAACTTCTTCAGGGTAGGCATCCTTAAAAGAGGCTTTGCAGTGGGGTTCAAATTGTTTCAGAGATAGTAGGAAGAACACCCATTTCTGAAGAAGGGTCTAGGCCCGAAACGTCAGCCTTCCTGCTCCTCTGATGCTGCTTGGCCTGCTGTGTTCATCCAGCTCTACACCTTGTTATCTCACTATCCTGGGGATCTAGGTTACTAGCCTGCTGAATTTGCTGCTGCACCTCAACTGAACATGAATTAGCACAATGACCCTGTTAACTGATGCAAAAGTCTTCTAGACCCTGCTGTGTACTGGACAAAGTTGTTGTGCTTTGATCAGAAATTTACAAAGTCAAGAAGAAAAGATTTCTCCTTCGATGAAGAAACTTCATGGATTTCAGGTTTGAAGAATATAATCAGCTCTGGTTGAAACTGTGTAATGGATCTGAATGTCTGTCTCACAAAAGCATCCTCAATTAGATTGAAACAAGTCTCCATCAAATTTCGGAGAGCTAGCCTGAAGCCAAGCAATCACAGATTGGTACAAGCTACAGGTTGAGTTGCAGTGAGAGCACTGGGCTCACGTTTCCTTTTACTCACTTCTGGAGGGTGACTAATCAATTTGTGAAAATGATGGACAACAATAACATAACATGCAGTTCCAAGTTTAAAGTGAAAAACCTGTAGTTCTCTTCTGTGAAGCTTACAATCTCTCATAAAAATAACTTCTAATTTTGTGTAAACTAAACCAATTAGTTGTTCTTTTATATGAGAGCATGTGACCAGCAGCCATAGCCAAGCGTTAGCTCATTACATATGGATCACACATTGCACTTTGACAGCAGTAACACAAATCCATGAAGGGATTATATATGTTTCTCCCATATTCTTCACAGTCCTGGAACTTACTCTACACAAGCATCATTTTGAATTGGTTGCATTTACACACACACATACACACACACACACGCACACACACACACACGCGCGCGCACACACACACACGCACACACACAAATATGTAGAAACATAGAAGATAGGAGCAAGAGGAGGCCATTCTGCCCTTCGAACCTGCTCTGCCATTCTTCACAATCATGGCTGTTCGTCCAACTCAATATTCTAATCCTGCTTTCTCACCATAATCTTTGATCCCATTTGCCCCAAGTGCAATATCTAGTCACCTCTTGATTACATTCAATGTTTTGGCATCAACTACTTCCTGTAGCAATGAATTCCACAGGCTCACCACTCTTTGGATGAAGAAATGTCTCCTCATCTCCGTCCTAAATGGTCTACCCCGAATCCTCATACTGTGACCCCTGGTTCTGGACACACCCACCATTGGGAACATCCTCCCTGCATCTGTCCAGTGCTGTTAGAATTTTATAAGTCTCTGTGAGATCCCCCCTCATTCATCTGATCTCTAACGAAAACAATCCTAACCTAGTCAATCTCTCCCCATATATCAGACCCGCCATCCCCGGAATCAGCCTGGTAAACCTTCGCTGCACTCCCTCGAGAGCAAGAGCATCCTTCCTCAGAAAAGGAGACCAAAACTGCACATGTTATTCTAGGTGTGGCCTCACCAAGGCTCTGTAAAACTGCAACAACATATCCCTGTTCCTGTACTCAAAGCCTCTCGCAATGAAGGCCAACATACCATTTGCCTTCTTTCCCGCCTGCTGCACCTGCATTCTTACCTTCAGCAACTGGTGCACAAGGACACCCAGGTCCCACTGCACACTCCCCTCTCCCAATTTACAGCCATTCAGGTAGTAATCTGTCTTCTTGTTTTTGCTTCCAAAGTGAATGACCTCATGTTTATCCAAATTATACTGAATCTGCCATTGATTTGCTCACTCACCCAACCCGTCGAGATCATGCTGAAGGATCTCTGCATCCTCATCACAGTTCACCCTCCCACCCAACTTGGCATCATCTGCAAACTTTGAGAAGTTACATTTTGTTCCCTCATCCAAATCATTAATATATATTGTGAATAGCTGGGGTCCCAGCATCGATCCCTGTAGCACCCCACTAGTTACTGCCTGCCAATTTGAAAAGGACCCATTAATTCTTACTCATTGTTTCCCCTCTGCCAACTAGTTTTCTATCCATCTCAATACACTTCCCCCAATCCCATGCACTTTAATCTTGTGCATTAATCTTTTGTGTGTATGTGTACTTATTGCATTCTCTCAGGACATGTGGGAATCACTGACAAGACCAGCATTTATTGCCCATTCCATTATTTTTCAATGACCTTGAATGGTGTGACTTGCCCACCAATTGCAGAGGGAGGGCAATTAAGAGTCAACCACATTGGTTGTGTGGGTTTGGAGTCACAGGTAGGCCAGCTAATGGCAACAATTTTATTTACATCAATCTGGCAGCTTCACATGGCTGAGACTAATTTTTAATTCCAGATTTATTTATTAATTGATTTCAAATTGCACGGGTTTCCGTGATGTGATTTCAACTCATATTACCAGTGCAAATATCAGAATGACCAGCCCAGGAAACATTAGTGCAATGTAAATGCTGTTGTAACCTGACACAGCTCTTGGAAATTCCCATCCGATCAGATCCTAAACTGACTCAGAAATACAACACTGTTCTGAAGAACGATCACTGGACCTGAATCGTTAACTGCTCATCAACATAAGTTGCATTTCAAGACAACAAACATCTTTCACACTGTAATGACTACAAGAGACATGAGCTGAGTGATTCCTTTCTTAGTGAGCTTCACCAGCTAGAAACCTAAAGAATCTTCAAACCTGCAAAACACTGTTCAAACGGAACAGTCAATAAAATCCAGTTATTGGAACAGCTAAGCCATCTGCTGCAAGCCAGGTGTATTCTTTTTCTCTCTTTTCTTACGTCTTTTTTCTTTTTCATTTTCTTTTCTTCAACTTTCTGACGTTGCGGTGAGGCCAGAGCGGTGTCAGCAGTGACACCTGGCTTGTAGGCCCAAAGTGCATTTTCCTGGAATTGGAGGAGAGGTGTTAGCTGCAGCGACAGCACAACTGGAACAGCGACAGCACAGCTGGAACTCCTGGCTGTGGCAGGCCTGGAGCAGGGACCGTGTGGAAGTCCTGGAGCTGTGTTTGGGATCTTGGCCAATGAAGATAAGTTCTACTTAAATACTTTCTTTTTATTCTTTTGTACCTCAAAATGGTGCCGAACTGTGGTGACAGAGCACTTCTCACTGTATCTCCCTAGATATATGTAAGAATAAATCATTTATTCAATCCTTCATTCATTCATTCATTCAGTCCTTTATTGTTACTTAGTCAAAATCCTGGAACTTCCTCCCAAATCTCATTATGAGACAACCTACAGCATGTAGGGTATGCAGGGTAGTTTGGTCTTAGTAGGATAATAGGTCGGCACAACATCGTGGGCCGAAGGGCCTGTACTGTGCTGTACTGTTCTATGTTCCACATGACTGCAGCAGTTCAAGATAGCACCTTCTCAAGGGGCAGTTAGGGATGAGCAACAAGTGTTTTCCTAGCCAGGAACATTCAAGAGCTAAGAACATCAAAATAAATCTTAATTGTGAAGCAGAATACTGAGGATGCCAAAAACTGAAACTTGCTGGCAATACTTAGCCAACAGGCAGCATCTGTGGGGAGAGAAACAAGGCCAATGTTTCAGCTCAGCAACCAATCACTAGAAGTGGGGGAGTTAGAAATATAATTGGTTTTGAATAAGAGGTGAGCGGGACAAAGAGAAAAGGTCAAAATCTGTGACAGTGTGGAAAACAGACAGATTGAGTGACAGGAGAGTGAGTCCTCCAGGACCACAGGAAATGGAGATGGGGGTGAGAAAAGAAACAAAGAAACAAAAGATGTGCCTTAAGCAGGTACGCTGTTGTCTGAAAGGAAAGAGATAGAAAACAAGTGAAGAAATTGAAGCAAACTAGAACAAAGACTATGATCTGAAATTGTTCAAAAAAAACTCTTGTTCCCCTCTTTTTACCAGGATGGTAAAGTTACTCCATACTTCCAAACAAATTCAAACATGTAAATTGCCTACCTGTCTAGACTTATTAATTTATCTCCTACTGATGTCAGTTAACCAACAGCAAGTCTGCTCACCGTCAGTACCGACTGAAATTTCAAGCAGCTTCAAGTACTGTCTAACTCCTGAGCCAATAATGTTACAGCCGTCAATACAATGCTGTGCGCCCCGGAACTTTGATTATCAGGACCCTTACACTGTGATATTGGATATTCTTCATATTATTCTCCAGAATATCATTGGTGCTTTGTAAATTGCTTTATTATAAATCCTTTCATTGGGCACTGCGATTTTATAATTGAATTTTTTGATTTAGTATTACAGAACTAAAGTATTACCCTACACAAGTTACATTTTGTCAAAATTCATCTTTTCAATCACTCAACAGGACAAATCACAAATGGAAAAATCACACCCCAGGTTGGAAACTGTCATGAGATTTGGCATCATGGGCTGGTTGGTACAGTCGGTTTGCTGCTTATTGCAAAGAGCCATCGTGAGATGCTGTTTGGTAAAATCCACTTTGGGACATGAGCCTAGAAAAATGAAATGACACTGGACTGTGGCATCACAGTGGATTGTGACAGGCAATAGTAGACAACCTGGTTTTCCCAACCAGCACATTAAGGAAGTGAGCTAATTTGACTGACCACTCTAAAAGGTGAAGTTGAGCACAAGGTTCAATCCCATTAAGTCCTTTGAGGAAAATCTGACATATTGCTAATCAATTTGGGGGCAGCACGGTGGTTCAGTGGTTAACACTGCTGCCTCACAGTGCCAGGGACTCAGGTTTGATTCCACCCTCAGGCCTCTGTCTGTGTGGAGTTTGCACATTCTCCCCGTGTCTGCGTGGGTTTCCTCCGGGTGTTCTGGTTTCCTCCCACAGTCCAAAGATGTGCAGGGTAGGTAGATTGGCCATGCTAAATTGCTGATAGTGTCCAGGGATGTGTAGATTAGGTGGGTTATGGGGCGATGGGTCTGGGTGGGATGCTCCAAGGGTTGGTGTGGACTTGTTGGTCCGAAGGGCCTGTTTCTATGATCTATGAATCAGTGCAGTAGGTGCTGAGTTATACTCAAATTCTATTTCAGGAGACTGTTATTTTCCCCCCTGTGTTTGTTTATAAACTGATTCTCTCTTTTACCCAGTGTGCTCTTCTAGCTGACCATTAATACTTCCTGTTTAAATTCAGATTAAAAGAAAATTCTTCAAACACATGCTTCAGTAAGAAATCTGGACCTAGTGGCATTAATTCTCCTATAAATTGACGTGAGTGAACATTTTATTACAATATTAACTACTTGGAATAAACTGTGATAATAAACAGTCTCATTGCCTCTGAGCCATTGCCTTGGTTATGATTTTATTTTGCAGTATAGACTCTCATTCAATATTTTTGACATTTCTATCGCTATTCATCTCTCCAAAATTCCATTGGAAATTTCAAAGCCACTATTTGAAGGCACAGAGCAATTTTGCAATAAATACATTGAAAATAAGTTTAGGTTCTCTCAGTCACCTGCCACCATCACAACTCAAACAGTGGGATAAATACTCAGCATTGTAACTTCTCTTTCATAATTCTGTTACATAGGTTTAAGGTCATGTATCCTGAAAACTTGCCTGTGTAATTAAAGTCAAGGTCATCTAATTTTGTAAAATATAATTATTAAACTTGGACAAGCATAGCCTATAGTATCTGTACTGACTCTCAAATCCACTATTCCTTTACGCTTTCCCAGAATCTCTGGTTCAATTCCCACATTGGTTGAGGCTATGATGAAGGACTATCATTCCAACCTTGCCTGAGGTGTGGTAACCCTCAGGTTAAACCACACTGGTCATCTCTCTTTAAGGAGAGCAACTCTTATTGTGGTAAGATTATGGTGACTCTTTAACCCTGTATTTAGCAATTTTTAAAAAAATAACATGTAATGACCTGAAAATAACACTTAATGATGTTATCACACGACTGTTTCACATATTAATGTAAACACTGTCTGTACACCTTTCGAAAGAAACACTAATTTGTTGGGTGGAATTTAATGCCGCAGAGATTAGCTGTGGAGGAAACATTTAATTGGGCAGTAGAGGGTTAGTTTGACCCTTCCTGACTCTTCCCTAACTAAGTTTGAGAATGGGAAACTTCACAGATGACAGGGATTTAGCAAATTTGAGAAGCAAACGCTTTCAAAGGTCTTGAGAGTTTCCAGTAGTGGGGATGGAGTAGTCCTCTGTCAAACACACTCACTCCTGGATCAAAGGGGCTGCTTTTGGGAAGAAGGTGAGGCCTCTGAAGACAACTTCCCTTCCCTTGCTGCCAATCTCCACTCCCCTCCCCTCCTCCATGATCTTCAGCCTACAATCCACCACCAGCCATGACTTATCTGTGGCCTAGGACATGCTGCATTATCTGCAGCAACACTGCCTCTTAAGGCAGCTCACTGGACGATAGATCTTCCATCTCCACGATCCCGAAGAAGGCCCAATGTTCTCCAGTAAGTGTCTGGTTGCCTACTTTTGGAAGGGCCTGGCAATTAAGTACCAATATTTGGTTCTCATTAGCTCTGTAACTAAAGGGTGAAACCCCCATTGCCTGAACTAAATTCCACCTATTATTAATAAGGGTCCTCCCACTGTATCAAATATTGGAATGTAATCAACAGTGAGGCTTCATGTTAATGTTCTGAGGGTTGGTGTACATCCATCTTTGTGATTATAAGGAGTAGAATTAATATACACTTTAATGTGACCTATCTTGGAATTTTGAATTTGAGCAAGTGGCATATGGTTTTTCTGTGTGTCTGAAGGGATTTAATGATTAACTTGGATGTATGCTTGTAGCCATGGTGATTTTTTTAAAGTCAGTTACAGTCCTGGAGTGTAATGGGGAAGTTACATTGGCTGAGTTTACAAATGAACCGTGTAAACAGTGCAGTGCATTTAGCTTTGATATGAAAGATTCTGGAACTTTTTGAAGGGACTTATAAGAATCATCTAGTGCTTGGACAAAAGCTTTTGAGTTTGCTGTATGCTGCAGCTCGATGTGTAAAACAGTTGCTCCTGAGAAAAAGAGATAACCTTGAAATATTAAGAAAGATGTTACATCAGTGTAAGGAGTTTAATGTATAAGTTCCACCTGAGATGTGCTTGGCTAAATCCCTGAAGGACCTATTTGAAGCTGAGAAAGCCTAAGCTCAGTTATGTGAAAGCTCCAAGAAGAGATTGTCCAATTCCTCATTTCGATAATCTTAGTCCCATTTGAATTAAGCCCTACAGATGTGACAGGGAAGGGAGTTCTCTCTAGTATAAGTACAACTGGATTGCTGTTTGGATTAATGGGATTAATTGCAGAGCATTTCAAAATCTTTTAATTGGTGATATATCAAAATAGTTTGATTTATTTTATTTTATCACAATTCCTTTTGAGCAATTAATTTCTGTTTTATTGGTAAACCTGAATCTGCAGCATCACCTTTTTTGTGTTTTGGTGACAATTACCTCGTTTGAACCAAAAAATAATCTCTCTACCTCGATTTCAGTCAGGGACCTGCATTTTCCAATGTTACCATCAACTGGGCTCAGAACTTCTTAGATTAGCTTAAACTAATTCAAAATATTTGTAAATGTGATAGTGTACCAGTCTCTTAATGACAGTATTTCTGCCCTTGTGGTTTCTACTTAATTGGAAATGATTAACCCCATCTTCCTTGGGGACAGAAATTGAGGTTTTACCAATATTTCATTGTTTAATTCTTTATTTATTTCCAACAATACTGACACATGTACTTCATCTGACACGCACCATCCCAGAAAATATTAATATTTATATCAGTGCATTAATACTCAACCAGACTTTACAACATACCTTATTTTAATTCAGCCTTTTATTCATATGTTTTAAAAATAACATGAGAAAATGGCATGCTAAGGTGGTTAAGCTTCGATCATAATTCCTTTGTGACGGACTCCCACAGTCAACTGAGAATTCTTCACGTGCATTAACATTTAATCTGGAGAGGCACCAACATTTCATCAAATCGAGCTGAGAGAGTTATAAGAGACCAGAGTTTTGATTTGAAACATGTTTTATAAAATCAATCTTGATTTATAATCTCAAAACTAAATAGCCCGCACCATCTGGTATCAGATTGATAGGAAAGGGTAAGGAAATCCTTCAGCTTTAACACCAGTGCATTGTTGCACAGAAAAGGTGATGATAAGAATACATAGTTAAACAGTCACTTTGCAATCGTGGTGAACCTTCATTAGGTTCGGAAGAACAAAACAGTTACTTATAAGCAACTTGTGGATAACAGTCCCACAGCAACAGCCACACCAGAAATAAATAACAACCTGCAAATGATTTCAAAATTTTGTCAGGAGTTTTATTTCAAGCATTCATTTGTAAACTATTACCGGGCTTATAACAGTGACCTTGAGTGTGAATAATACCCTTGGCTTCTGGCTTCAGACTTTGTAACATATGCTGTTTAACTTCTGAAATCTTTGTAATATTAATGCAGTCATAAGCTAACCCCAAGCTGCAGTTAATATCTGTGCAATCCTATACAACTAAAATGTTTTCATATGTGCATAATATCACCAAAGTCCTTGATATTCATTTGAAACACAAATATGAATACAGCATATCCTGTGGCAGTGAAGGTAATTTGTAAATCCCTGGTCTGCATTGAGTTAGCTGAGCTCAGTTGAGGTGGTGATAGGTGTTCGGCAATTGGCGTCAGCTTTATAAACTGAGACAGGCAAAGTGCCAAAGGTTCCTGCTCAGAGTTATTATCCAGTTATTCTGGTTGAACACTGACTGAAGACGGGATCTGACCTGGTTTTGACATCCTCTCCTAATTGAGTGGCTGCCAATACTCGCGATACATCAGGAGGCTGAAGGGGGAAGTAACAGAGGGTGATGGTCATCTATAGGATCTGAGCCTATCAGTTCAGGAGAAGAAATTTTCATCAATTGAGAAACAATTGCAGAAATATGTTGGTCTGGTGCACAATGGGAAAGATTCACCCTGAATGATTAATTTCTTTTTTTTACGGTTTTACTGCACAGAAAGGGCACTGTGTGAGACCACTTCAGGGCGCTACGCTACAGATCAGTTGAATGTAAAGTTGGAAGCGAGTTCTGTCATTGCTGATTTTATTCTGAATACTGTACACTAATAGGCCTGAGATAAGCTGCTACCTCACTGAATTGGAAGGAGGGTCAGTGGAATGTTTAGAGGGACCTTGGTCTGGTTTAATAGCAGCTTTTTGCAAAGAAGCGTTACAAGGAGCAGGTTTTCCATTTTCATTACCAAGGGAAACAGAGTAGGAATGTTCTTTAATGGCGCAGAATGCAGAGAGGTACTCCTCCACACAATACACTTCACAGTGGATAAGGAGTTAAAGCTCTGATGTGACAGCACTACTTAAACATTGGAAATTTCAGGAACCAATTAAAAGCTGCACTGAGCCCTCACAGGTTTAAACTGTTGTTGCCATAACCTGAATGGGTTTACTGGGAGTCGGATGTTTACATACAGGATATAATCAGTTTGGTGTTCATTTCAGGAGAAGACACCTTCACTTTTCTTCCTCGGCTTTTAGAGCAAATGTTTTGAACCGAGCAGGTGGCCATGTGTATTTTTTTTTCTAATCTGACAAAGAATTAAAAAGGCTATTAGTTACAAACTAGAGAAAATAAATCTGTTTCAGTCCAGTTTGTGCTTTCCCTGTAAAGCAAAATGGATCTTTGTTTTTGGCAGTTTGGCTATAATCCTTGGAAAATGTTAATTCAATTGAAAATTCATCCTTGCACAATTATGGCACACAAGACCTGCTGCCTATTTACCATCCAGAACACTTTCCAACTCAAATTGTCATCCTCAAAGACCTGTTCCTGAGATCCCAGTCAGGTGAAAGTACCTGTCTCTCCTTCTAACATTGATCTCAGGTTGATTCAGCATTAGCAGCTCTTGCATTTGATCTTTGGTACACAAGCCATAGAAGTACAGGTACACAGAAACTGATCAGTTTATCAAATTGCTTTTGTCATTCCAGTCTGACTCAGACCTAACAGAAATAAAGACTGCAAAGTAGATAATTCTTTCTTCTTTTTATCACTTGTGAAGAAACACTGACAGAGATGAGGAAAGGCCAATCCCTAACCTGTCTCAGCCTTTCCCTGGCAATGAGTGCCTGCTGTGGGAAAACAGAAGGAGGAAGTTATTATGAAGTGGACTTAGGATGACCTGCTAATGAAGCACGAATGTTAACAAAGAAAAACAGAAGTTGCTGGAGAAACTCAGCAGGTCTGGCAGCAACTGTGAAGAGAAAACAGAGTTAACGCTTTGAGTCCAGAATCACTATTCTTCACAACTGATGAAAGGTTACTGGGCTAAAAAAAATCCTGTTTTCTCTTCACAGATTCTGCCAGACTTGCTGAGTTTCTCTGACAATTCCGCTTTTTGCTTGCTTCAGCATCTGTAGTTCTTTATTTCGCACTAAGGTTGACAATTGAGTTTCAAGCTTTAGTAACCTGGTGCATCAGTCCTTGACCTGCCTGTTCAAGAGCTACTTTGGGAAAACATCCTGATTATTATCAGTTACAAAGATTACTTACACTGTATAATCAGAAACACAGGAAGCAATCACCTAGAACATAATTCATGTTGTTAAAGTTGCTACAGTCCCAGACCACTCTCCCATTATAGAGAGACAATTGGTGGTGAGTTTAACCAGAGGGTCACCATGGCACAGTTGAGGGGAAAGGTTGAGAAGGAGAATCCTTTTTGGTAACTTCAGCTGATCCAGGAATTGAACTTGCACTGTTGGCCTCACTCGGCATCACAGAACAGCCATCTAGCCAACTAAGCTAATCGACCCCCTATTGATAGTATAAAAGCTCAGTTACTAACAATATCATGAATTCATAAAGGGACAATTTTATCCTAAACAGCACCCCCCGCCCCCTTTTCCAGGAAATGCCTGTTGAAGTCAATGGAAGACAACACTGAGGAAGTAATAAAACTATTGTTCCACCCAGTCTTGTGGGATTTCTGTTTGCCAAGTTAAGTTAAAGTTACCCATCAAGGTCTGGCTCTCTATTGTTTTACTCATATATGTTAGTGGAAAAAGTGTGCGTCTCTTGTACATTATCCGGTGGACAGCTCATAAATAGCCAAATTTTGATTCTGTGGTTGCACTAGGCTCCTTATACATTTCCTTTTCTGTGCACTTGAAGACCTGCACTTCTGATGAACATAGGTCACAAAACAAAATCTATAATCCTCATAGTTACAATTTTTCTTTTTAATGTGGAATTCGTATCTAGTGGAATTTATACTGAGACAGCATTAGCTGATTTATTCTATAGCCCAGAGAATTATGAAGGGTAGCAAATACTTATTCATCTCCTGTACAGCACTTAAAGCATAAATCGTACAACTGAGAGATTAATACTCAAAGTAATAGCCAGACTTCTACCTTTCTTTTGACAATGATATATCAGCATTTGTCATCATTATTCTTCTGAAATTGGACACACCTTAAGGATTAAGTGTAAGTGCAGCTTAGCACAGATATCCTGAAGTTGTGGTTTGACATTCACAGTTTTAAAAAAAACTGAAATACATCTGTTAAATTAGGCAGCAAAAGACCTTGGAAGATTTACAAGGATTTTATTGCAAATGTACAGTTTAGCCCCAACACCAGTTTCCATCTTTCCCACCCGGATCATTTGAACAATCCGAACAATCAATAAAATCACTTTACACTTTGGGAAATACCCATTTTCCACTCTCAGATTGCAGTTAGAAATCTGATAATAAATCACACTTTTCTTTTGTGAAATGTTACTTCTAATGTTTTTATATCCAGGATGACTGGCACCACCAATCCCAGTATCAGGTGCAACACAATCCACATGTGAGACATCTCTTTGTCATCATTTTCCTCACTCTTACTAATGTCTTCAGCCTTGCCAGCGACCTCTGTGTGATCTTGAGACTTTTGAAAGATATTCCCTGATTTGTCCCTGAATGTGAACTTTAAGGGTTATGTTTCCACACCTTCACATTTCACTTAAAGGTGAATTTCCTCTCCCGGTAGAAATGAGCCTCTCAGATGTTTGACCTTGTCTGCAGCTGTGTTTATGGTTAATGGTCTGACTGGTGAAATTGGAGTGCTCTAAACATGATCACTCAGGTAAAGTGACCAATATTTCTTAACCTTTTCACACATTACTACCAGCTGAGGAATATTTTGGTGACATCTGTAAGCTTGCTATAATTATTGTAATGCTGCCCAACCTCAGCATGTGTAAGAGATAGAAGGAACTGCAGATGCTGGAGAATCTG